>NC_043957.1:59333287-59390787 GCF_902148855.1 Sphaeramia orbicularis
AGATCCATTTCTTCTCCTTCAGCCGTTGTGTTTGGACCAAACAGCTGTTAAACCAACACAGCTGTATTTGTGTTCATGCAGCTCACTACAGATGCAGTTTGCTAGCTTTGACTCGTCCGCTCTCTGACTATCCAATCACAGGGTGTGAATGCGCTGATGTCACCGTACGCCTGCTAGAGGGCCCTGGTGTCACCAACTCAAAATCTGATTGGTTGAACCTACAGTTTCATGGACACTTCTGTTTTGCTCGAGGGCCTCCAGGCAGAGTTCTGTGACTGTGACCCTGCCTGGCAACAAATGATGAAATGTGATTGGTTAAAAGCTTTAATATGAAAATCCATGAGTGGAAGCAGCACGACCAGAGGAACAGCTGTGACAGGAAGCACACAAAGCATTTGGAATTATTTAAGAAGTATTCATGGACAAAACAGAATTAACATCAGTCTGTGATTCAGATATTTTTTAGGCCAGCAGAGAAGGCCTTGAAGGCCCTGACGGACCACCACTGATAATATCATATGGTTGCACTGCTGCTGCTGCTGCTGCTGCTGCTGCTGCAGGCGGCTGTGCGAGCCTTCGTTTCCCACAATGCACGTCGCGACAAAATTCCTCAGATGCCCAGTTTCCTACCGACTCTGAATGTAAACACATGGTTTGTTTGTGGTGGATGGAACTAAGAAACTGTTCAGACTGAGGAAGAGATTCAGCTGAAGAATGACAGACAGACGAACAGACGAATGAAACTGAGGAGAGGACTGAGGATGGACAGATCTGAGGAAGAACTGGACATGAAAGTCTGCCACAGCTTTAACCAGCTGCAAAAAGTCCAAGTTTAGAATGAAGAAAAAGTTCAAATTAAAATGAAACCTGACACCTAAGAGTGTAATGAGTGTAAAAATCCCAGTGTTTCTCTACTAAACTAAAGTACACACACACACACACACACACCTGTAGGTTTACCTGTGCTGGTGTCTTTTTGTCCTCTGTTTCCTTTTCAGAGCTGGATGGAGTCTATTATAGTACAGTAGAGTCCAGATCCAGGTCCAGGTCCAGGTCCAGGTCCAGGTGTGCGCTGTCCCGTCAGGAGCGTCTGCGTTGGCGTCCTGCTTCAGGTGACACCAGTGCTACTGGTTTCAAAGGTGAACGGCAGAATGAGGTGTTTGTGTGTGAACAAGGCCGACCGCACAGCCTGACACACACACACACACACACACACACACACACACACACACACAGCTACACACCCAGTGTACACACACCCACACAAAGGCGTGTCTGTTCAGGGTCATAGAATAATAAAAGCTGAACACTGACTGTAAGCACACAAACACACACACACACACACACACACACACACACACACACTACTGTCTTCCTCTTTGTCAGTTTGTGTTGTTTCATTTGTCTGCAGACTGCAGACTCACTTATGCAGAACTGGTTCAGTTGTGGCTCAGAGGACACCTCCTGTCAGATGTGTGTTTGTGCTCCTGGTCCTTCAGTCTGCTCCACGTTCAGGACAGTCGCTTCATTCATCTGCTCTTTTTTCTTGTTGCTGAAATCAACTGGAGTCGCTGCAAAATCACACTGATCTAATGAATGAACTGATGTGAGAACCTGAACCCACACTGCCATGGAAAGGATGGATGAAACACACACACACACACACACACACACACATAGCAGCCACACCTCCTTCATTTCACCCAAACCACCAGTTGCTAGTTTCAGATCTAATTCAATGTGCCAATCACCTGCTGTTCCAATAGCAGTCACTGTACGCCGTAGCGTCAGCAGGCTCCTCCCCTTCCCTACCACCAGGTAAAGCTGCTGTATCTGGACTTCGATTGGAATCCTTAGTAAGGAGAGCGCAGATGCAGGAAACAAAAGCTTAAAACGCTGTTGGACCAATTCCAGTAGTTGACTCGTGCCTGCCGTACACATTCACTGATTCCTTATTCAGGACTTGCAGCTGATGTCACTGGTCATGTGATTGTTGTTTTACACCGCCATATTGGTAGGCACGCTATCTGGATCCAGAAAGTTAGAACTGTTGCTTTTGGACTAGTGTTTGTGTGTTTGTTATTTGTGAGTCTGTCTGCTTGTGATAAAGGCACCATTGTCCTGTCGGATATTCAAGGAGCCCTTGATAGCACCTCCAAGGTTCGTTATGTGGAACAGATCAGATCTATTGGCGTGGAGCCCTACAGCTGGA
Organism: Sphaeramia orbicularis; assembly: GCF_902148855.1. NCBI lineage: Eukaryota > Metazoa > Chordata > Actinopteri > Kurtiformes > Apogonidae > Sphaeramia > Sphaeramia orbicularis. The sequence goes on from NC_043957.1 coordinate 59,335,500, forward strand.
CCTTGGGTAAACTCTGTGCTACTGTCAGCGCTCAGAAGTACCCGGCAGTTAGCTACCCACAGATTTACAACTATCTGGTATATCAGCTGTGAAAACAACGAAGGCACGTAATCAGGGGACATAGGAGTGTCACTTTTTCCTGGAACAAGAATAAAGGAAGTGTAAATATCTGAACAAACATCTAAAAATAAACCCAAACTTAGAACGGTAGGGGGTGGGGGTGGGGGTGGGGTGCCTATGGTCCATGTTTATTGAACTAAATACTGCTAATGTCTATGTAGCCACAAACTAATTTGTGTTTTAATGCGTTCATTTTCACTAAAATGGTCGCTTCATACTCAGCTGGTGTTGGATGGGTGCCAGCCTTCGTGTTTTATGGCAGCGGTCCACAGCCCCCTCTGTTCTGGATCCTTTAGAAATCTATAGAAGGATTTACCTGTGTTTTGTTTCTTGCCGATTATTGCAACCAACCGCAACACATGTGGTTCCCATGATCACACTGCTTCAAGCTTTATGTTATTGTAGATCTACACAGGAGAAAGAGAAATATCACCAACAATGTGCAATTGTACGATCCAAGGAAAGCTTGCCTACCAATATGACGTCGTAAACAGAAAACCACGTGATCATGTGACCTATGTGCAAAACCTGAATTAGTCAACGTCAGGTCCACGTCACACCTGACAGAAGCCCCTATGGTCCAAAAGTGTTCGCTTTGTAACAAAGTAGGCACATTTATGAACAGGAAAGTGAAAGGATGTCATAAAACCATGCTGATACGTTTCGTTGCACAATTTTCAGTGGTTATATGAAAATTTGGGTATCCGGTGTATACCTGCGTATCATGTAAACTACACCACTGCTGCACACCCCTACTTCCCACAACCTTGCTGTGAAGAGTCTCTCTCTCTCTCTCTCCCTCTCTCTCTCTCTCTCTTTCTACCAAGATTTCCCAGCTCCTGACTGACACCTTTCTGAAAATGGAGAATCTTCCAGGTGGACAGCTCCTACATAAGGCCACAGGTTCGGAAGGTCCACACTGTGTTGTTAAAATTTACGGTCATGGCCAAAAGTATTGGCACCCCTGGAATTTTTTTTTGCTTTTTTGTGTTGTTCCAACGCACAGACAGGAAATGTCACAGGGAATAAAAAGTCACCGGTAGACTCAATGGTGTAACAGAAAAACGCTCTTTATTGAACTTCAGAGCAAAGGCACAAAAACCTAAAAAAAAAAGTTCAACAATACAATAGCAGCTTAACAGGTTGCTGACAAAAACGAAGGAAGAGTGTAGATGTAACATATGCCACGTTTCCACTACATGGAACCAGCTCGACTCGACTCGTTTATTCCTGCAGACCGTTTCCATTCCAGGATACTACTGACTTTACAGTACCTGGTCGTCATAGCGATGTGGTGCATTATTTCCGTGTCGTCTGTTCAGAGTTGCTGATAAACTCACTCATTGCGTGTTGTCTCATCTGAACTTTTATGTCGGCCACCAAAGACTGAATCTCCTGGACCGACCCTGGTGCAGTTCTGGCCTGTTATCATGTGGGTTAATGTACCCACAGATTTACTGTCCACTTCCACATCTGTTTTTTGTAAAACGGCGGGTCACAGAGAAAACTGTCTGACCAATCAGTGGTCTGCAGTGTTTACACATCACAGTTTAGTATCACTTGGAACCTCGGCGGAGGTGATACCAAAAAACAAGTACTAGGTACCAGATTCCAGGTCCTTTTTCATAATGGAAATGCAAAAAGGACGAGTCGAGTTGAGTCGAGTCGAGCCGGTACCACGTAGTGGAAATGTAGCATTAGTTACTATAGTAGTTTTAAATCCTGATAAACTGGGAGGTAGCGCCCCCTTGTGGTGCAGGATGTTTGCAAACTATAAGTTCATTATTTCGAATAATAATGTTATTTTTGTAATTATTCTTGATTGTTCTTTTAACTTAAGTGTGTTACGTGGCATTGTTTTAGTTGTAGTCCTGAGTTTTATTTGGTCCTCCGCCCTCTTCTTCGTTGGTTTATATCCGTTCTTCTTTGTGTATTTCCAGGGGTACTCCAGTATAAAGTCGGGTTCCTCCCCTTCCTCTCCCCTTTTCAAATGTCTCATAATAGGACGAACGAGGTCATCCATTGTTATCCATTATCATCGTGTATTATTAAGTGATTTTATGTTCCATTTTGGCATCTAATTTGATCTATATGGTTGTCTACATAGTAATCGAGTAGATTGTTTATCGACACTAATTGACTGTACATGTGTTTGTAAACTAAGTGCGTGTGTGAGGGCATGCTAACCGCTGTCTGTTTCATTATAGTTTGGGGTTGGACCACAGTCAGGACTAATTATGTTTTAATTTGCATATTGTCAGAATAAACGCAGTGCGAGTACTATTTCCTCCTCCAATCACAACGTTGTGTCCTGTAGGTCCATTCTACATCACACCACTAAGAAACACAACGCAGAGACCATACCGCCAGTCACATAGAGACACGCAAAAATGCAAACAACAGTTTGAGCTACGGTAGGGGGGCTGCTGGGTAGGACCTGGTCCAATGGGAATAAGGCGAGGGAAGGCACGGACAAAACATGAAACAACTTTCTGTCAAATTCAGGCAGTTTTTCCACTTTATATCAAACAATTCCCAGATGATGAAATTATAGAACATGCACGTCTGTGGACAGAGGGGATCTGCCTCCATTCTCTGTAAATGATTGTTTTATCTCTCAGAATAGCAGCTAAATATGATTGAAATTGCAAAATTTTAGTGTACAGTGAGCTGAAAAAAGTGTATAAAGAAAGAACAATGAGATTATATGAACAGTTTTACATTTGGCTTCGTATTTGTTTTGCATCTTGTGACATATTTATTGACTTATTTTGGTCTGGTACAATGCTTTTGCATCATTTCGTCAGGTATATATTTACCTATGTTTTGTACTTTCTGCACATGTAGTTTGCACTTGGTTTTGTATTCATTTTGTATTATCTTTGGATGTATTTAGTTTGGTTTGTCTGACTTTATACAGTAGGATTTTATAGCTAGTTGTGTACGGCTAACCACTAAGGTTATTATTATTTAGAAGGGGGCAGGAAACATCAGATTTTCTTCATCCTGCTCCTTTTCGAGCATGGGTGTGTACATGTTTGTTTACTTGATGATTATTGAATGTTTGCTGATGAAATGCACAACCATGAACGAAATAAATGAAAGGAAATGAAGGACAGCTTTGAAGAAGGTTGAACTGATATTAGGATCAGATATCGGCGATCTGCAAAAGCATCCGATCCATAAGACCAATCCTTCCCTAGAGATGGGAATCAATAAGAATTTAACGATTCTGATTCCTTATCAATTCTTTTATCGATTCTCATTGGGTGAGGGAATAAAAGAGTACAAGTGGGTGTGTTTGCATGAACTGTCTTTTATATTTCCATCTGCACAGAAAATAGAACATATACAGTATGTACGAATAATATTAACAGATGGGGGGGGGGGGGGGGGGGGGCGGGGTGACACTAAACGACTGTACAATATTAACCCTTTCATGCACAGTGGTCACTCCAGTGGTCACTCCAGTGGTCAGTTCTTCTCCAGCTGTTCTCTTGTATATTCATGGGTTTAGTTGTTTTAGTTCCAGATCAGCCAACACAGTGGACACTAATGCACCATCCCATAATACACCGCAGTTCATACAATTATAGTAACTTTGCTGCTCATGATAAACCTGATCTGCAGTAACATGTTTTAGTGTAAATTGGTTGCTAATTGTTATTAGACTGTAATTAACAGTTTTCTGAAACAAAAAGTTTTTTTTTTTTTGTGCATATCCTCCTGAGACCCAGCAATGCATTTTGTCCTCTGTAGGGGACAAAAGTTTGACAGTTTTACTTAAAAAATGCTGTCCATTACAAAGGACATTCCATTAAAAAAATCAATCAATAAATAAAAAAATCAATCAATAAATAAAAATTATTTTAAAATGTATCTGAAAAAACTGTTGCATTATGCAGTTTCCAATCAAGACAATTTTTTAGTGTAAAAAAGCTAAAACTGTCAATTTCCTGGGTCTCAGGAAGATTTTATCTTCATGAAATAAGTAATAACTAATATTAGAGTATGATAAAATGTTAGAAAACTTTAGCAATTAGCGGCATTAAAAATGTTTTTATTTCATAGTTTTCACACAGTTTATCACTTTCTGATGATGAGTTTGAAATACATGTTTCTTTGCTTCAAAAATTAAATGCGTGTTGTCCAGCTGAGCGGACATTTTTGTGACTCCACAAAAAATAGGTTCATTAAAAAAAATTTAATTTGCATTGTTTTTTTCATGCCTAAAGAGGAATAAAAACACTCAGGAAAAAAAAAAATCTTGATTACAGTTCTCATGATTCATGCATGAAAGTTAGGGTGGTCCAACAATCCTGGTAAAAAATACAGTTTCAGATCACCTCCATTAGAACCCTGCATTAGGTTTTGTCATTCTAAAGATGATTTAGGAAAAAATTTGGCAGAAAAAGCAGATGTTTTAGAGGTTGCACAAGTTGCTGGAAGTTTCCTGTAAATGGACTAATTGTTCATTTTCAGCAAAGACGAGCTGAGCTGTAAGAGAAGAGCAGAACTATCAGAACCAAGGTCTGAGGGATTCAGCTGGAAATATATGGATGAAGTAACTCCGCCCACATCTGTGGTACTGGAGTAAATATATGGATGAAGTAACTCCGCCCACATCTGTGGAACTGGAGTAAATATATGGATGAAGTAACTCCGCCCACATCTGTGGTACTGGAGTAAATATATGGATGAAGTAACTCCGCCCACATCTGTGGAACTGGAGTAAATATATGGATGAAGTAACTCCGCCCACATCTGTGGAACTGGGGTAAATATATGGATGAAGTAACTCCGCCCACATCTGTGGTACTGGAGTGTAGAACTGGTTGTGGTCCATTCTGTGACTCCAGTGTGACACCAGAGCAGAAGCAGCTGATGGTGGACACCCTGATGTTAAATGCAGGTTCTTTGGTTCCTCTAAAGCGTTGGGATGTCCTTCATCCATCAGATTGTGAAGGGAAGCAGATCAGGGCTTTTGTCTCCACCAGCACCATGCGTTTGTTTGAACCTTTGGATCTGCCACAAACATTCTGAACAGTTCCTCCAGTAGACTGGGCTGATGATGCAGACTTTCAGAAGGAGGAGAAAACTGGGCATTCCACTAAAGCTGTCAGTGATGTCACTGACAGAGGGGCGGAGCTTATTCCAGACTTCAACTGTAACCGAACAACAAATGCAGATCACAAACAGTACTGGCAACAAGTTGTCAAAGAACACAGGAACATTTTTGGTCATTTCAATAAACCAACAGTGGTTCCTGGACTTTCTGAGGAACATTTGTATGTGAGTGTCAGTTTGATTTGGAGAAGAAAATGACAAATTATTCTAATCTGCCTTATTCATTTGGATAGTTCTGTTAGAGTATACAGAGACATCTGCACCTGTCTGGGACACCTCTGAATATGAATTAATTTGCATAAAATTTGGACCGAAGTAATTTGGCCAAATATGGAACCAAATGCAGGGTTCGAATCCAGAGAATCTGAAAACCAATTTTTTTGGACCATCCTAATGAAAGGGTTAAAGTGAAACTTAAGATGTTTTACTAATTCCTCTATGTCTTTTTTTTTTTTTTACTTGTCTATCTTTTGTTTTTAATATACGTTAATGACTTGGCATCAGTGTCAAAGAAATTATTTATTATATTACTTGCAGACGACACAAACTTATTTATGTCCCACAAAAATTTTGACACCTTATTGACATCTATTAATAAAGAATTGTATAATGTGAATCAGTGGTTCAAGGCAAATAAACTGTCCCTTCATATCAAGAAAACAAATTTCATTATCTTTGCAGGTAGGAACAAGAAATACAATAAAGAGAAGGTTAGAATATTCATAAATGAAAAATCTATTAATCAGGTAACTCACACTCGCTTTTTAAGTAGATTGATAGACGAAAAACTTTCATGGAAAAATTCTATTAGCTTTATTTGTAAGAACATTTCAAAAAACATAGGAATCATTACTACAGTTTGATACATCCTTATTTAACATATTGCAATATTATCTGGGCTGGTACATACACAACATCTATCAAACCACTCTATCAACTACAAAAGCACTTTGTCAGAATCGCAGCCAATGCTTCTTTTACAGCACACCCTGCTGATCTGTTTCACCACTGAAAAGTTAGGACTGTGTATGACATCAACAAATTTCAGATTGCCTTATTTGTCCATAAAATTGTTAATAACAGCTCATGTTTACCTGATCAATTCAAAGGCTTCTTCAGGTTCAGCTCAGACATTCATCACCACAGGACAAGACAGCGGAATCTACTCAGACCCATTAGGACCAAATCCAGTCAGAAACTATTTCCAATCCTGTATCATACCCCATCATATGGAACAATTTAAGCCGGTCACAGCAAACCTGTGTGTTCTGACCCAGATTCAAAAAACTCTTAAAACTGGATTTCGTAGAACACCCAAGCACTACTTTCACCTGATCTGTTTGCTCTTCTTCATTCAATTACTATTTTTCTTAGTTAGATGACTTATTAGTTTCATTCTGAATTTCATTTCATAGTTTTGTCGATTCTTATTTATTTCTACGTGCATTGCTTACGATGTATTTATTTATTCATTTATTTTATTTATTTATTCTTTTTTTTTTTTGTTATTCTTGTTTATGACTTATTTCCTTCATTTAGTTAATTTTGTTTACTTATGATTGTATATCATTATTAGACACTGCAAATACTTATTTTTTTTTCACGTCTTTGGGGAGGCCCTTGATAAACCACTTTGGTTTTTGGCTTCCCTGGCATGTCTTTTACTGTTATTATTATTGTGTTTTATTGTCGTGTATACATGTGAATAAACAATACAATACAATACAAAATCCTAACAGCAGAACGGTCTGACTCCTTTTGCTGCTGAACACATTTGCTTTGACAGGGGGAACTTCAGGAAGTAGATAAGGCTCCCCTTATCCCACCGTTTTTATTTTGGTTTTGTTGAACCACATTTTGATGCCAGACCTGACATGAAAAACTTTATTTAATAATCGTTTATATATTGTTGGTTTTATTGGTTTAATCTTTTCTTTCCACCTGTTCCTACCTGCAGCCAGGGCCTTTTTTCACCTTTACAGGGTAAAATAAAACCTGTTTTAGCCCTGCAGATGAACAGGAGCCCCCTCCCCAGTAAGGATTGTTAAGCCTTGGACAAATTAAAGGTAAATGAAAGACTGAGGATATTTGAGTTGAGTGGTCTCAGTGCCCCCATCTGTAGTTTAACTGATTGAACTGTCTTAAAGATGGCGTCAGCTGTTTCCGTTGTCCAATGGACTGGATCCTGTGCACCCACCAGAAAGGCGTCCTTTGGCACCCCCTCCAGGACTCTACTGGTAGTGCACAAAAACATTCATGTGATACACCAACAGCTGAGCCTGTTTAAGCCTTGATGATGTCTGTACGACTGGGATGAACATTTCAGCACATGGGATGGTTTTATGTGTTTAGCCGGATTTGCTTTTTCATAGTTTCTAGTTAATTGTCACTCAGGCAGTTCTGGAGCCCAAATAACTGTGTCAATTTAAATCACGACTCTCAAACTCCTGTTCGTTCAGGTTCCACATTCAGCCTGATTTGCTCTGCAGTGAACTGAACCAGTAAAATAAGAACAGAAGAACCTATAAATAATGACAACTGACAATTTATGTCTGTGTTTTAGGGCAAAAAAAACCCCCATTAATTATGAAAATACTTACTTTTATAAACTATTCAAACAAAAAAAGATGTGAATAACCTGAAAAAAAAGACATTTCTTAAGAAAAATAAGTGCAATATTAAAAATATTCTTCCTCCACTTCTCATTAGTCCATGTGCATTCTGGATCAGATCTCCAAAGACACTAAACACTGAGGAACAGGAAGAAAAGAGTTCAAACTGGACTGAATTTAATACAGACATTTCAGGTTGGACACATTTGTTCAGGTTAGTCACATTTTATTGGTACAGGAGAGTTTGGAAATGGAAAGATTTCCATAATTTCATGTTATTTTTTGCACTAAAACAAAGACAAACATTTGTAGTTTGTATTATTTACAGACATAATGTAATATTATTTGTTCCATCAAACCCAGTAGTAAATCTGCAGTGGTTCTTCTGTGTGGGTTCTTCTGCTGTTCTTATTGGACTGTAGATCAGATTGGTCTGGATGTGGAACCCACACTAACATGAGTTCCACAGCCTGGACTGTGGAATTTATACACTGTGTAAATTCATCCCAGGGGTGGGACTGGAACCTTTGGGGGGACGCATGTTTGAAAGCCCTGGTTTAGATGGCAGAAAAAGCAGATGTTTTAGAGGTTGCACAAGTTGCTGAAGTTTCCTGTAAATGGACTAATTGTTCATTTTCAGCAAAGACGAGCTGAGCTGTAAGAGAAGAGCAGAACTATCAAAAGCAAGGTCTGAGGGATTCAGCTGGAAATTTATGGATGAAGTAACTCCGCCCACATCTGTGGTACTGGAGTAAATATATGGATGAAGTAACTCCGCCCACATCTGTGGTACTGGAGTAAATATATGGATGAAGTAACTCCGCCCACATCTGTGGAACTGGAGTAAATATATGGATGCAGTAACTCCGCCCACATCTGTGGTACTGGAGTAAATATATGGATGAAGTAACTCCGCCCACATCTGTGGTACTGGAGTGTAGAACTGGTTGTGGTCCATTCTGTGACTCCAGTGTGACACCAGAGCAGAAGCAGCTGATGGTGGACACCATGATGTTAAATGCAGGTTCTTTGGTTCCACTACAGCGTTGGGATGTCCTTCATCCATCAGATTTTGAAGGGAAGCAGATCAGGGCTTTTGTCTCCACCAGCACCATGCGTTTGTTTGAACCTTTGGATCTGCCACAAACATTCTGAACAGTTCCTCCAGTAGACTGGGCTGATGATGCAGACTTTCAGAAGGAGGAGAAAACTGGGCATTCCACTAAAGCTGTCAGTGATGTCACTGACAGAGGGGCGGAGCTTATTCCAGACTTCAACTGTAGCCGAACAACAAATGCAGATCACAAACAGTACTGGCAACAAGTTGTCAGAGAACACAGGAACATTTTTGGTCATTTCATTAAACCAACAGTGGTTCCTGGACTTTCTAAGGAACATTTGTATGTGAGTGTCAGTTTGATTTGGAGAAGAAAATGACAAATTATTCTAATCTGCCTTATTCATTTGGACAGTTCTGTTAGAGTGTACAGAGACATCTGCACCTGTCTGGGACACCTCTGAATATGAAGGAATTTGCATAAAATTTGGACCGAAGTAATTTGGCCAGATATGGAACCAAATGCAGGGTTCGAATCCAGAGAATCTGAAAAAAAAATTTTTTTGGACCACCCTAATGAACCTGCACCAATGGGGCTGCATCATCCTGGGTGTAACGGGTTCAACTGGGACCCCCCAGCCCCCCACTCTGGGTAACATTCAGGTGGTTGGATCAGGTGTTAAATTAAGAGGAGGATTTAGGAGGGGACCCCGGGTTTCACTAGGCTCAGCGTGTGGGACTAGAATTGGAGAACTGACCGGGGAGGGCAGGTTTGGAAAATGGCTACGATCATCAGGGGACAGGGCAAAGTGAGGGGCCGGGTCAACCTGGTCCCTGATCAGCATCATGAGGTTGTCAATGGTGGCAGTAGGACGTTTGTTTTTGGATCTAGACCTCCCATATAGGCCGTCAGGTGAACGCCGTATCGTTTCATCCCGTTCCGACATATGGGGCACTACAATCTTTTTACTCAGTGACAAAGATATATTGTTCCTGAGCTAAATGTCAAAAGTTCTCCATTTGCAATCCTGCAGTTTTTTTAAAATCAGCGTTTAAAGTCGGGACTACTTACTTTACTGACATAATGCTATTGTTGTCATGCGTGCTGCGGTTTGAGTCACATGTAACCTGCTGGTCCAATAAGAAAGCGCAAAACATCCAAGATGGCTGCAACCAGGATGCGATCTTCCAGCAGTTCGGAGGAGGAATATACCACGAAAAGTTTTAGAAAGCAATCAAAAATCTGCTATATGCACCTTATTTCCGTCAAAAAAGAAAAATTAAAGGATTTTTCAGTCAAACGATGGGAAACGATAAGAAACTGTGTCGAATGATGGCTTTGTTTGAGTGGGGGGAGCAGGACTATAGCAGAAACTTACAAACACTGTATCACTATTGACTTCGACAATGTACCAGAAGATGCTGGGTTTCATGCAACCTGCTACAGACGCTTCACTGAGAAAAAAGCACCTCGATTCTACAGAGAAACAAAAAACAAAAAATTCAGCTGTCAATGAATCCCAATAGGCTAAGACTTTTTGGAGTGCCACTTCGTCAAAAAGGGGGAAGGGCTTGTAAACTTTCCGCCACCATTGTATCAGAATGGACCTTCGAAATATCCATGTTGTTCAACGTCCACTGGTTGGTGTTAGCCTCCACCACAGCCATAGTTAAAGGTGCGGGAGAATTTTGTGACCAGTTTTTCCTCAGATCTGTCCATCCTCAGTCCTATCCTCAGTTTCATTCGTCTGTTCGTCTGTCTGTCATTCCTCAGCTGAATCTCTTCCTCATGCTGAACAGTTTCTTAGTTCCATCCACCACAAACAGACCATGTGTTTACAAACAGAGCTGAGAAGGAACTGGGCATCTGAGGAATTTTGTCATGACGTGCATTGTGGGAAATGGAGGTTCCTGCAGCCACCTGACAGCAGTGGCTGGAACAGACACAACGTGGAAATGGCAGGAGCTCCCTTCCCTCTATGCCGGAGTTTTTCAACCTTGGGGTCGGGACCCCACATGGGGTTGCATGGAATTCAAATGGGGTCGCCTGAAATCTCTTGTAATTGATAAAAGATTAAAAAAAAAAAAAAAACTTACTAAGAAAAAACACATATATGGTGAGTTGAGAGAGACAATAAAAAATTAGAACCAGTGTCCCTGTATCTTAGCGGCCAAATTCAAAGCTTAGGTAAATGTATCCAGATCCATTTCTTCTCCCCCAGTTCTGTGTATTTATTCTATTACAGAAATAGTCCATGTTTTGCTCATATTCCAATCAGATCTGTAAAAAATTCAAATTCCAACTTGATATCATTGATACTGATTTATTGGATCAATCCACTTCCTATCTCTTACAATGGGGAAATTTTTCAAAGTCGCACTGAATCCGGAATCAGATCCGGATCCAAATAATTTCACTAACTTTTGTTGACATCATCATAAAGAAGCTGTATACCAAGTTTGAAGTCAATCAGAACTGGAGTTTGGGAGAAGAAGACGATTGAAATTTTTGTAACGGATGACAGACGACGCATGACGACAATAGCTAATGACCTGTCGGCCGGTAAACTAAAAAGACATGACAAAGTGTGAGTCTGAAACTGCAGCACTGTGGTTTATTTTCTCTGTCAAATGTTCATTGTGGTCAGTGCTGGCAACAGCTAAAATTGCTTGAGGGAAATAAATCAATTTCGTATCAATCCCACGTTGACAAAAGACAAAAACAAAGGGAATTTTATCCATAATTTTTATCCGTTTTAGTTAGTTTTGTAAACACACAATACAGTTTCAGTCAGTTGTGGTTTTTTTCTTTTAATTATAGTTTTTATTTATTTCAGTTAATGAAAATGTTTTTACAATTCTAGTTTTTGTCATTTCGTTAGTTTTCAATAATAACCTTGGTACAGATACAGTGGATCTACAAACACATTTAATATCAGACTGAATATTGGTCCAATTACACTTCTGTTAAGACATTTCAGGTTATTCGCATTTTTTTGGGAAAGAATAGTTTGTAAATGTAATTTTTATGAAATTCAGTTATTCAATAAATAATGAAATGAAATAGATTATTATGATAGTATTTTACTGGTCCAACTAGGGATGCAAATTATCGATTAATCCATTAATCATTAGTTGGTTGACTTTATCGATCAATTAACGATGAATTGATGAGTGGCGATTTTCCTTCCCCTAACCCAGTGTTTTTCAACCTTGGGGTCGCCTGGAATCCAAATGGGGTTGGCTGAAATTTCTAGTAATTGATAAAATTAAAATAAGAAAATTACTTATAAAAATATTTGGTGAGTTGACAGAGACAATCCCAATCCATAAAAGACAAACTGAAGCTGAAACTGCAGCACTGGGGTTCTGTTTGTGTGTCAGATGTTCATTGTGGTCAGTTTCAGATGCTGCAGCTCTTTCATAATTCATAGTTCCAGTTCTTGTTTGTTCAGTATTAATTGTCCTCCTTGTAAATCCCAGCTGGACTGACTGGACAGATCCTGACCTTTAATCTACACCTGGATTTACTGCCTCTGTCCACAATAATAGACATTATACAGACTAAATGTCCTCTAAAATTAACGTTTATTTTCAACATAGTATAGCAAACTATTACATGATCCAAAACAAATTAATTTTAGCAAAAAGAAAAAGTCTGTTTTGAATGTCTGGGGTCGCCAGAAATTTGTGATGTTAAAATATGGTCACGAGCCAAAAAAGGTTGGGAACCGCTGCTCTGTGCATATTCCTCCAGCCGTTTCCATGTTTCAGCTGTTTCTGCGTCATGTTTGTTTCATTCATATAATTTCATATGGTGTCACTGCTGCTGTCAGGTGGCTGCGCAAACCTCTGTTTCCCACAATGCACGGTTGCAACAAAATTCCTCAGATACCCAGTTCCTCCTGACTGTTTGTAAACACATGGTTTGTTTGTGGTGGATGGAACTAAGAAACTGTTCAGCATGAGGAAGAGATTCAGCTGAGGAATGACAGACAGACCAACAGACGAATGAAACTGAGGATATGACTGAGGATGGACAGATCTGAGGAAAAATTAGTCACAAAAGTCTCCTGCACCTTTAATGGCTTAAATGATGCTGGCTTAATAAAGCGTGGTAGTTACGTAGCCCGTCTGAGCCTCCCCGATGGGGAGATGTGTGCTTGCTCTGCTTTGTGAATAATTTGGGAGTGATGAATAACCTGTTGTAGTTTGAAGTAACACTTCTAATTTCACTGGTTCTACAATCCCTGGTCTGTCTCCCAGATGGGCTTGGGTTGAGTAGAAGGGTCTCAGGCCCTTTCCCCTATTACCCTTACGAGGCTTAGACATAGCCATAAAAATCAGTAGACAAGAGCATTTTTATTTTTCAGGATGGGCCAGGAACAGGTAAGTAATAAAGAGATAAAATAAAAGGTAAGTATTCCGAAGTGAGCGCAAACTGCATCAAATAAATAGAAAAAAAATGTAAAGATATGAACCACTGAGAAAACAAAAATGTCACAAACCTTGGTTCATTATTTCCCTTCTGCTATAAGAACCAGTTCTCGATTCCCATCCCTACATACAGACCAAATATGTATGTGTGTATATATGTATATATGTATATATATATATATATACACACACACACACACACACACACACACACACACACACACACACACACACACACACACACACACACAGGGTGGGGAAGCAAAATGTACACTGAACATGTAGTTGTTTTTTCTCAGCAGACACTACGTCAGTTGTTTTGAACCCAAACATATACTGATGTCATAATCCTACCTAACACTATTATCCATACCTTTTCACAAACTTTTGCCCATATGAGTAATCAGGAAAGTAAACGTCAAAGAGTGTGTGATTTGCTGAATGCACTCGTCACACCAAAGGAGATTTCCAAAATAGTTGGAGTGTCCATAAAGACTGTTTATAATGGAAAGAAGAGAATGACTATGAGCAAAACTATTACCAGAAAGTCTGGAAGATACTATTAAAGAAGAATGGGAGAAGTTGTCACCCCAATATTTGAGGAACACTTGCACAAGTTTCAGGAAGTGTGTGAAGGCAGTTATTGAGAAAGAAGGAGGACACATAGAATAAAAACATTTTCTATTATGGACATTTTCTTGTGGCAAATAAATTCTCATGACTTTTAATAAAGTAATTGGTCAAACACTGTCTTTCAATCCCTGCCTCAAAATATTGTACATTTTGCTTCCCCACCCTGTGTATGTATATATATATATATATATATATATATATATATATATATATATATATATATATATATATATATATATATATATATATTTATTTATTTATTTTTTTTTAAGTGCACATCAACATTTCCAATGTAAACATTAAAGCAATGAAAGTCCAATTTCAGTGTCCATCCAACAGTGCACATCAGCTTTTTAGTAAAAAGTGCAAATGACACATTATACATGTGCATTTAAAATGACCTTATCAAGTAATAAACACAAAAAAATACAACATCAAACCCACTGGATTTGCTCCCATGTTCAAACTCATCGGTCCTACCAGTGGTGCTTTCGAGACTTGGCTTGTGCAAAAGCAGTGACTATGTCTTCTAAATTTAAAGATCTTCTCACCTTGCGCTCTATTGAAATTAAAGCCAGTCCTGACAGCCTCTCCTGGGACATAGTGGACCTGAGGTACGTTTTTATCAGCCTGAGTGCCGAGAAGCTTCTCTCCCCAGAGGCAACAGTGATTGGCAGTGTCAATAAAAGACGAAAGGCAATGCTGAGGTTCGCATACAGATCTAGAAGCTGCTCCTTGTAAATATAGTTGAGCATTTCTCTTGGGGAGGACACGTGTTCAGGAAATGCATGGTACGCAGCCCGGACCTCCAGTACCAAATCCTCAGAATCTATGTCCTGGAGGACTTTTTCAAGTTTTTGACACTTTTCTGTAAGGGTGTCATTTTGAATTGCTGCACACATTTCTTCCTTTGAAAACAGAAAACCATAAAGGTTATAAACATCTTCGTGTCGTGAAAACCTGTCATTTAGGCTGGTCAGGGCTGTGTCCACCAGGGGGAGGAAAAACTCTCTACTGAAGTGTTCTTCTGGACTAGACTGACCTTCCTCTCTGCTTTCACACTGGAACTGCCGGGTTGTTTTACATCGTCTTTGTGCTGGAAATGTCATGTCAATGCCTAAAGTTTCAGCTGTTTGTCTAGCATCTGTTTTGGCACCAGCTAGCCCATTTAGCCTGAACTGTTCCAGGTATTGTCGGACTGCACATGTTTCTCTCTGTAGGAGTTCAAGAGAACCAGTGGGGTTCTGCAGAAGCTTGCTAACACGATTAACCTGATAAAGTACATTATACCAGATGTTTGTGCACAGCAGGAAACGCCAAGTCATCAGTTCTTTCATTATGCTAATTACTGTTGACGTTGTCTCAGCGTCCTTTTTCTGTATCGAGGTGTTATGTAGAGCAGACAGCGCCTGAATTATTTCCGGTAGATTGTACCGAACTACCTTCACGCTGTCAATCCTGGCCTCCCATCTGGTCACGGACAAAGATTTGACTGTCAAGCGTTTGACATGTTGCTGTAAAACTGCCCAGTGTTGAACAGAAGAGCTAAACAGGTTGTACAGCCTCTGCAGGACACCGAAAAAGGACATGGATGTCACAGAAGATTTGGCCGCATCAGCTACAACCAAATTCAGTGTGTGGCTGCTGCAGGGAACACACGGGGCCTTGTCATTGAGGTGGAGGATTCTGGCTTGAACACCTTGTTTATGCCCCATCATGTTACTGCCGTTGTCGTAGGACTGACCGCGGCAGTCTGCAAGGTTTAAATTTAAGTGGGCCAGCCTGTCCAGGAGTGTCTCACACAGACCCTTTCCAGTTGTGTCCTTTACATCCACAAACCCTACAAAATGTTCAGCGACTGACACCCCCCCCGAAGGCTCACAGTTCACAATTCTTAACACAATGGAAAGTTGTTGGGTGTGGCTTGTGTCAGGGCTGCAGTCCATGATGATGGAAAAGTATTTGGCTTTTTGTACCCTTTGAACGATTTCTGCTACTATTTTACCTCCAACCAATTCGATGATTTCATTTTGGATCTGTGAACTGAGGTAGTGCACCTTTGTTTCTTTCTGCTGAATTCGCCTCAAATGCTCATTCATAACTGGATCAAACTTTGCCATCAGTTCCACTTGAGACAAAAAATTTCCATTGCGGTGGTCAAATAAAACACTTGTACGTCCTCTAAGTGCTTGGTTTCTTTCTGCCAAGTGGCAAATTATAGCGATCACCCTGTGGATTACCGCTTTCCAGTGCTGCTCCTCTAAATATAATAAATCTTGATTAATTTGATCAAAAGCCGTTTTTGTTTTTAGCCGCATCTGGAGCTCATGCCAACTTTTCATATTATTGATGTGTGTTTTTGAATACTCGTGATCTTTCAGATGTCCTGCAAGGTTTTTCCAGTTTCTAAACCCTCCTTTTGTGAGTGCAGCGTTGTCCTGTTTACCAAAGAGTTTACAAGCAAAGCAAAACACTGAGTCTGACGACACTGAATATATTAACCATGTTCGCTGAATTTTTTCCCCATTTTTCATGACCATATAATAATTCTCCTTTGTAAATCTACGTGGAGCTTTCTCTTTGTTTTGTGGAAAAACAACATCTTTAACCTGAACAGGTCCTCTGGTCACTAGTGAACACTTTTCACTGTTGCTGAGAACACCAGGCCATTGTGCAGGATCATCAGATATTAGACTTGAGGAAGCTGTAGCTGCATGATGGGATTCTAATAAAACACAAAAAGTAATTACATTAACAAAACACACATAATTATTAGAAAAAAGGCCAGAGTGTCTGTGGTAAAATGACAAGTAAATATTTAAACACCTAAAATATCCTACCTGGAGTGGGCCTTTGTGGTGTTCTCTCCTCCTGGTCACCAGAGTCAGAAGGAAGGTTTGTTCTGTTTGAAGCCGACTGTTCACTGAAGGATCCACTGCCTCCTGGGACTGGAATACTGGAGGTAACAGTACTGGGGGCAGTAGTACAGGTAACAGTACTGGGGGCAATAGTACAGGTAACAGTACTGGAGGCAGTACTGGGGGCAGTAGTACAGGTAACAGTACTGGGGGCAGTACTGGGGGCAATAGTACAGGTAACAGTACTGGGGGCAATAGTACAGGTAACAGTACTGGAGGCAGTACTAGGGGCAGTAGTATAGGTAACAGTACTGGGGGCAGTACTGGGGGCAGTAGTACAGGTAACAGTACTGGGGGCAGTAGTACAGGTAACAGTACTGGGGGCAGTAGTACAGGTAACAGTACTGGAGGCAGTACTGGGGGCAGTAGTACAGGTAACAGTACTGGGGGCAGTACTGGGGGCAGTAGTACAGGTAACAGTACTGGGGGCAGTACTGGGGGCAGTAGTACAGGTAACAGTACTGGGGGCAGTACTGGGGGCAGTAGTACAGGTAACAGTACTGGGGGCAGTAGTACAGGTAACAGTACTGGAGGCAGTACTGGGGGCAGTAGTACAGGTAACAGTACTGGGGGCAGTACTGGGGGCAGTAGTACAGGTAACAGTACTGGGGGCAGTAGTACAGGTAACAGTACTGGAGGCAGTACTGGGGGCAGTAGTACAGGTAACAGTACTGGGGGCAGTACTGGGGGCAGTAGTACAGGTAACAGTACTGGGGGCAGTAGTACAGGTAACAGTACTGGAGGCAGTACTGGGGGCAGTAGTACAGGTAACAGTACTGGGGGCAGTACTGGGGGCAGTAGTACAGGTAACAGTACTGGGGGCAGTAGTACAGGTAACAGTACTGGGGGCAGTACTGGGGGCAGTAGTACAGGTAACAGTACTGGGGGCAGTACTGGGGGCAGTAGTACAGGTAACAGTACTGGGGGCAGTACTGGGGGCAGTAGTACAGGTAACAGTACTGGAGGCAGTACTGGGGGCAGTAGTACAGGTAACAGTACTGGGGGCAGTACTGGGGGCAGTAGTACAGGTAACAGTACTGTGCGTAGATACAGACTGAGCTAAAAAAAAAAAAACATAAACAGAACATATAATGTCAAAAGACATCTTTAAAAGTTAAAACATACTTCAGGTGACAGTCATTTACTTACAAGTTGCTGGTTCAGGATTTGATGACGGTCCTGTAAAACCTTTAGATGCAAGAAACCTTCTTAGTGATCCTGAGCAAAAGACAAAATGAAATAATATAGTTTAGTTACATAGATGATGAGACACATATCACTGTTTAAGAACATCATACTGACACTGTAATGGCACTTACTGTTAAAACAAATGCAACTTATGCAAGTCCAAATTCAACATCTATTATTTACACTTATTTTGCCGTGAACTAAAAATTGTTCAATGTTTCGCATTTCTTCCTTTTTTTGGATTATTATAAAAAACAAGGCCAATTTAACTTGACAAATGGAAAATACTTCAATCTACACAGACCTTTACACAGGTCTGGCCGACTACTGCCTGTCTGCACAGTTCACACACAAACTGACACTGCCATCACTGAGGGAGGATCCAGGGGCGGAGCTACCACCGTGGCATAGGGGGGCACCTGCCACCCTAAAACACAGCCTTTCCACCCGTTTCCACCCCTGGAACATGTGCATCCAGCTCTGGATAAACATGTACTTTAACACAACCTGCCCCCCCCCAGGACAGCTGTGGATACAGATGTAGTGTACCACCACCAGAGGGAGAATGTGAGAGTGAATGAAGAATGGATCCGCTGTACGCTTTGAGTATGTGTTCATAGAAAAGAGCTATAGAAATCTAATCCATTAAAAAAGACAAATGGACTCTGTATGTGTGTGTGTGTGTCCATACACTGCTGACTGCTGCAGTTTGTCCATTTCCCTTTTATAATATAAAAGGGAAATGGACTCTGTGTGTGTATGTGAATGTGTGTGTGTTTGTGTTTGTGTCTGTGTGTGTGTATGTGTTTGTTTGTGTGTGTGTGTGTTTGTGTGTGTGTGTGTTCCAGTTCTTCATCCTTCTGTATTTTTACTCAGTGAACAGACTAGTGAAAACAGTCAGTTGATTGGACCAGTATTTTGTCAGATATCAGTCATTTTTAATCGAATAGTCTAATAATCACGTTGCTTTTGCCATGACAGTTGACAGGAAGTGCAGTGCCCCGCTGCATGATGGGAAATGAAATTAAAAAACAGGAACTACACATTTACTAACTTCAGTCCCTAGATATCAGCATTAATATGTTAAGTGTCATTTATATTTTAAAGAATAATTTACCAAACAGTTTTTCTGTCAGTACTTACTCAATATAGACACATCTTTTCCCAGAAGCCACCTCTTCCCAGCATCAGAACCACCATATCTAGAACCTGCACTAGTTCATACACATTCTGCTCTGAGGATGTTCCCACGCCACCCCTTCAACACTCCATGTACAATTTTCTAGATCCACCTCTGGTCACATTCTCACAAAGACTCGATCATTGAACAGATCCTGTTAACTTGGCTGTTTGGTCCTTTTAAACACTCACTTTATAAAGAAAAAGTTCTGTTCCAAATGACATATTTACCCTGAAAAACACCAGAGCGTTGACACTGTGTGTATGGGTAACAGGCTATTTACAACAAGTCATAGCAGGTACAGACTGACAGACAGACAGACACGCCTAAAACTACAGTTACTCACCACTGTCCTGCTTCCTTTTCTCCTCTTCCTCCTTTCTCTTCTTTCTTTTTTCATTTCCAGACGGATAACTTCTCTTCATTTAGTCGAGCAGATGTGACACTCACGTCTGTTCATGTATGATGAAGTAGTACACGACCTGCACAGATCCACACAGGTGGGGGAGGGGCTACTGGAGTCAGGGGTGGGGTAGGGGGGTGGGCCTTCAGGGAATTTGAGACAGCCAATTGGACGGAGGCTAGAGCCTTCATCTATCCACTTCCTCTACTGTGGAACCGCCTCCTGCCTCGGTCCAGGAGGAGACACCGTCTGTACGATGAAGAGGACGAAGATGACTGTCCTGGTTGATAAAGACTAGAGTTAGACTGGGATCAGACTGAAATAGACTTAGACTGGGATTAGACTAAAGTTAGACTGGGATTAAATTGAGACAGAGTTAGACTGGGATTAGACTAAAATTAGAGTGGGATTAGACTGAGACAGACTTAGACTGGGATTAGATTAAAGTTAGAGTGGGATTAGACTGAGATAGACTTAGACTGGGATTAGACTAAAATTAGACTGGGATTAGACTGAGACAGATTTAGACTGGGATTAGACTAAAGTTGGAGTGGGATTAGACTGAGACAGACTTAGACTGGGATTAGACTAAAGTTAGAGTGGGATTAGACTGAGATAGATTTAGACTGGGATTAGACTAAAGTTAGAATGGGATCAGACTGAGAGATTTAGACTGGGATTAGACTAGAGTTAGACTGGGATCAGACTGAGATAGATTTAGACTGGTATTAGACTAGAGTTAGACTGGGATTAGACTGAGATAGATTTAGACTGGGATTAGACTAGAGTTAGACTGGGATTAGGCTGAGATAGATTGAGGGTGTATTCACACCTGAAAAGTCCTTTGGTCCGTTCACTTGATTCAAATCAAATACGGACTTTATTTTTTTCATTTGGGTCAGATCGCATTCACATTGCACTTTTTTCAAGTGGACCAAAATGCGTGAACAGAAGCACACATATGACGAACTGCGCTGGCATTGGACAGAAAAGTCGGGGGCAGGGTGAACCAGAGACGGCCGGTGTTGATGAAAATAGACGTGGTGCTCCTACATACAGTTATCATTTTTGGAATATAAATTGTATTTTTACTGGCACAAATTTTTGAAAATAATGTTAACACTCAAGAAAAGCTCAGTCGGAGCCAGTTTCATAATACGAGCATCTGACCAAATGTCAAAGGCACATTCAGTGTCCTCATTGCTCCACGTCTGTCCACAGTTCATAGCTGCTGCTGTTCGCTCCGACCACCCGTAAACCTTGGTTTCCTCCAGCGGCTACGGTGGCTCGTCAAGCACAAAAAGGCTCAAGATTCCTCGGTTTGGTTCAGTTCGAGGTCGGTTCTATTCACACCAGAAGTGAACCGGCCCAGAGTCTGTTTGGAAGCAGACCCAGACCACTCTCCGACCACCTCTTCTAGGTGGTCTGGGTCCGCTTGTTTGGTTCGAATCAGAGTTCACGTTTGTATTCACACCTAAAAAAAAGTCCAGACTTTCTGGGGAAACGAACTCTGGTCTGTTTTAAACGGACCAAACGTGGTAGGTGTGAATACAGCCTTAGACAGGGATTAGACTAGAGTTAGACTGGTATTAGACTAATCTGAGTTCAGCTCAGATAGACTGATGGAGACTCAGCAGATACACTGAGCTCTGAATAGAATAGAATAGAATAGAATAGAATAGAATAGAATAGAAGCATCTGGGCTGCCCCCTCCCCCCACTCTGCCTCCTGTGTCAGAACAGTGCAGCTCTAACCCTGGACACTCCATGTTCCATTTACTTCCATTTGGCAGAAGATCCAGGACAATCAGACTCAGAAACAGTTTCTATCCAACAGCAGGAACTGCCTGAATGCCATAAAAAAACAACCTCTAATTCAACACATACATACAGTGACAGGCAGAATAAATGTGTTTGTTTCTGTGTTTATTTATTATTGTGGGGTTTGTGTCTGTGTTGTTTTTATTATGTACTAATTGTTTGACACTTTTTTAAATTTCGTTGTACATGTTGTATGTTACAATGGCAATAAAGGACTATTCTATTCTATTCTATTCTATTCTCTCTGACCTTTTCTCTCCTATTCTTTCTCTTCTATTTACTCCCCAGTGAATACATGTTACTGACTCTCCTTCTTCCCTGGAGTCTCTGTGCTTTATCTCCTCTTAGGTTTTCCCTGGATCATCACAGGTTTTCCCTGGACCATCACAGGTTTTCCCTGGACCATCACAGGTTTTCCCTGGACCATCACAGGTTTTCCCTGGATCATCACAGGTTTTCCCTGGACCATCACAGGTTTTCCCTAGATCCTCTCTGGACCTGCTGTGCTCCTCCTTCATCACTCACTTATTCATATAGTTGTGACAGTGTGTATTCTACAGTTCCATAGATGTTCTAGTTCAGTTTTCTGTGCATCAGTTCCATCCATGTGCCAAATTTGATCTGCAGTGGGCCGAACCAGTAAAATAATAACATAATAATCTATAAATAATGTCAACTCCAAACTTTTCTCTATGCTTTAGAGCAAAAAAAAGGTAAAATTATTTGATGAAAATGTTTACATCTACCAGCTGTCCTTTAAAACAATGTGAATAATATGAACTGAAATTTCTTAAGAAAACTAAGTGCAATTTTAACAATATTCTGTCTCAGTTTATCATTTAAACATGTACATTACAAATTCCAGATCACAGTGGATCGACAAATACACAAAACATTTAATAACAGGCAGAATACTGTTAAAATCACACTTCAGACATTTCAAAATGTTTATATTTGTTTTTCGTGTTTTTGTGAAATGTTAGTTTTAGTGTAAACTCAGTAAAATGACATGAAAATTTTTACATTTACAAAGAGAAAAATTTGGAGTTATGAGTATTTATGGGTTATTATGATAGTATTTGACTGATCCGACCCACTGGAGATTAAATTGGTCTGTTTGTGGAACCTGAACTAAAATGATTAATATCTTCAGTGTAGTTTTTGCATTTCATAAATTCATCCCAGGGGCCAGACTGGATCCTTTGGGGGGCTGGATTTGGCCCCTGGGACACGTGTTCTAGATCCTCAGATCCGGTTCATTCCTTTACTTTCTTGGTAAATTCAGCTGAATAACCTCTCAGCTGGCATGTCTGTTTCTGCACATGACATCTGACACCATGGTAATGTGGCCATATTGTTTACCTGTTGCTAGGTAACCCATTTCACTGATAATTCTATGATCCTGGCCATAGCAATGGGATTCGAAGGCCACTGGATCCAAAATGACTAATATCTGCCAAAATATTTGAGCCTATCAACTTGTTTTTGCCACTCTCTTCCTTGACCATGTTCCCGTTTTTGATATAATTTCCCATCATGCATTTCTGACGAGATGTACAAGGCTGGCTCCTGTCCCTCCCCCTGGCAACTGCTTAGCAACGTGAATTAAATCCATCCCTCCTGACTTTAAAAAAGGGAATTTTAAAGAAAACAGATCTTTGATGTGGAGATGGGACTGTTCCTGAACTGTAGGGACCACACAGGACCGTTATAGACGTCTACATTTGTCAGAACGGTGCAGACACAGACAGACAGATGACACCTTCCAGGATTATAATTATAATACAGATAATAAAAATAAGAATTATTTGACCAAACTCAGACCTGGTTCTTCCCCAAGTACTTCATCATTTTCCAACTCTTTTACCGCAGGATTTTAATTTAATTCAATAATAAAACCATGGACAATATGCAGACAATTTGGTTGGTTAAATTTTCAAACAGAAAAACAGTTAATTTTAGATACTATTTTCTTTCTCATTACAGGAGAAAAATGTAAAATAGAACTATTTAACTGTAGAATATACATATATATATATTTTCTAAAAAAAGAGCAAATGTTCTCTGAAACTCATCTATTCACATTCAGAACCTTAAAAGCCCAACGATGTCATCACTTCTACCTCCACAAACAGTTTTTTGCAGTTCTGCGCTTTACATTGATCAATAATGATCAATAATGACTGACATGGATTTTATAGCCGTAGTTCATAAACTCACACTCAGGCAGCTTCAGGCGCAGACGGACAAACCCTGGGGTCAACTAGAAGAGCGTTTCTTGTTCTTCTACAGCCTCTGGACAAACCCATCTGCACTTCAACTCTATTAGGAGCTATTTTGTCTCTGATATATTTGGGTCATTCCATCCCAAATTAACCAGATTTCAGAAAGTGCCCCACATGACCCCCTCAGAAAATTCTGAAAAAAATTCACACTTGTTCACCTACAGATAAACCAACACATCCAACATTTTAATGTCATATCTGTGATAGTTTAGCAGATACAGCCCTTTGAAAATTAATGGTTTTTTTCAATTTTGCAGTTGTGCTTTTGGTCCAACTGTGAGCAGCTGTCTGTCCTCAGGTATTCCATCCACACTGAAACTGAAACTGAGTGTCTGGGCTGAAACCCCCTGAACAGAGCAGACTGTGCATCAGAAGAACTGTGTGCTCCTTCATGTTTGGTCCATGAGGCCTTGAAATCAGGCCCAAAGGCTCATTCTTAAATGTCCTCTGTCTTCAGACTGTCACTGGGACAGAATGGATGAATGGACACACCTCATGTTTTTACATGGATTCTTCTGGTCCAGATGCAACAATCGACTGAAAAAGACCACATTTAATGAAAAGTGTTGATGTGAGGACATGAAGAAAATGGCTCCATTTACATTTGTCCCAAAAATCCTCTTTATTTGAGCACCCACATGACCATGTGGACAGTTCAGGAACATTTGGACATGTGGACCATGTCTTCATATATGTTTACAGATGTTGTGCACTAAATTTGAGCTTTGGGATAGAACTGGTTCTATTTGTAATATTTTTTTGACTGCATGACTCTATTTTCTTGCAGTTGTATCCAAACGTAGGTGTAAATGTCATTTGAACAGTAGAATGGCATTGATTATTGCACCAGTTCTGATAATACTGCAGATATTTGAACTAGGCTGTGGAACTGCAGGATGGCTCAGATAGAAGAAGGACAGCTTTACCACAACTGGCTCAGGTTGATGCCTGGAGTAGAGACTTCTGGGAAATTGGATGGAGCTGGTCAGCTGACCCAGTTCCACCAGGGTCAGCTGACCCAGTTTCACCAGGGTCAACAACAGAAATGGAGCTGAGATTTCCCAGAATGTTTATGATGCTGTCCAGCCTAATTTTGGGAATTCTATCAGCAGTGTGGCTTGAATACCTAAAGACATAGAGCTCCTCAAAGTTGGACCAAAAGCACATTTGCAAAATTTAAAAAAAAAAACAAACATTATTTTTCAAAGGGCTGTATCTGCTAAACTATTACAGATATGACATTAAAATTTTGGATGTGTTCGTTTATCTGGTAGATGAACAACTGTGAATTTTTTTCAGAATTTTCTGAGGGGGTCATGCGGGGACCATTGGTGTAATTGCCATGGAATGACCCGTTTCATGTTTTTGTCCTAAAGTCGACAAGGAATAAAAGGACAGACAGGAAGTGGACCTGAGACTTAAAGGAGACACTTAGCGGTTTGATTAAACAACGGGACGTTTCAGGCCGAGGCCCTTCATCAGACTACCTTATGCTGCGTTTCCACGACGTGGAACCGGCTCGACTCCACTCTGGTACCAGGTCCTATTCCAGACCGTTTCCATTACAGGATACCACCCACTTTACAGTACCTGGTCGTCACAACGATGCGGTGCATTACTTCCGTGTCGTCTGCTCAGAGTTGCTAATAAACTCGTTTGTTGCGTGTTGTCTCGTCAAATTCAAGCTGAATTTTTACGTTGGCCACCAAAGACTGAATCTCGACCGACCATGGTGTATTTTTACAGACTGTCATCATGTGGATTCACCTACCGACAGATTTACTGGAAACTTTTTGTAAAAGGGCGGGTCATAGAGACGACTCTGACCAATCAGTGGTCTGCAGTGTTTACACAGTGTCACCTTTAGTATCTGGTCCCCAGTCCTGGAACCTCAGCGGAGGTGAGACCAAAAAACTAGTACCAGGTACCAGATTCCAGGTCCTTTTTCATAATGGAAAAACAAAAAGGCCAAGTTGAGTCGAGTCGAGTCGAGCCGATACCACGTAGTGGAAACACAGCATTAGTCTGATGAAGGGCCTCAGCCCGAAACGTCCCGTTGTTTAATAAATTCTTTGGGAGCTCACAGGTTGTGCGGATCCTCCTTTATTTTTTGGAGATCCTGTACACCTCTCATTTTGTGGATGTGCATGTCAACCACCTCTCTTCCAGACTTTGGTTTGAACAGATTCTCTGTATTTTTTCTTGGATAAAAAAATGAACTTAATCCAGAAAGAAGGTGGAGGTCTGAGTCTATCTGATGCACGGTCAGGTCCATGTGTCTGGAACTGGACCTCCAACCACCACAGTGAAAGAGAAATTAACCCAAATACATGGGACTGAAGGGGGACCACTGACCACTGCCAGAACTCCAACCAGATGAACCTCCTGTTCCCTGATAAACGCTCTGGAGCCGATCCCAGATGGTCGACATGAAGTACAAGGAGAGGGCAATGTGAGTGACCGCAGCGGTCAAAGTGACCACAGAGGTCAAAGTGACCACAGTGGTCAAAGTGGCCACAGCGGTCAAAGTGATCACAGCGGTCAAAGTGGACAAGGTGGTCAAAGTGGCCAAGGCAGTCAAAGTGACCACAGCGGTCAAAGTGACCACGGCGGTCAAAGTGGCCACAGCGGTCAAAGTGACCACAGCGGTCAAAGTGGCCAAGGCGGTCAAAGTGGCCAAGGCGGTCAAAGTGGCCAACGTGGTCAAAGTGGCCAAGGCGGTCAAAGTGGCCACGGCGGTCAAAGTGGCCAACGTGGTCAAAGTGGCCAAGGCGGTCAAAGTGGCCACGGTGGTCAAAGTGACCACAGCGGTCAAAGTGGCCACAGCGGTCATTCAGCTCCAAAAACTAAAACATGTGTCACACAGAGGGGAAAGTGAAGGAGCAGAAATCACCAGTGTGGTCCATTCTTCAACAGAAGCTGAGGTCAGGGACACCAAAGGGTCAGGAATGGGGAAGGAAAACCCTTTAAAGACACACCTGAACAAGTGGGCGTGGCCTTATCATAGTCTAAACTCAACACATGCCTCCGTGAATTTAAAGGGTGGGGTAATATGAACCACTGGTAACTATCAACAGGACAGTCTGTTGACCAGAAAACAGGGAGAAACACCTCAAACATCTGCAAAAACACTGAAACCAAGACCCGGAACAACCCTAACCCTAAACAGTCTGGAACAACCCTAACCCCGATCAGATCAGGTCACATGTCCAACATGGAGGGGGAAGTGTCACAGCATGGACATGTGGGTGCTAGTGGGTCATGACTGTTTGTGATGACGACAATAGGGTGAATTCTGAACAGGACGATGATCTGTGCTCACATAAGACAAAACTGGTAAAAGAGGAACTTCATTAAATTCAATATCTTTAAGCCCCTTGAATTGAAACTGAAAGTATGAAGTACAATTTAACCCAGATCTGTTCATTTAAGATCCACTGAGGTAAACAGAGGAAATGACAAATATATGTCACTGTCCAAGTATATGGACCTGAATGCACATAAAAGATAACAATAAGTCAGTGTTCTGTCAATAACAATGAGTCCAAGTTCAACTGAGCATCTCCTGCAAGTCTCTCTCTCTCATATATATATGTATGTGTATATATATATATATATATATATATATATATATATATATATATATATATATATATATATATATATATGTATGTATGTATGTATGTGTGTGTGTGTATATATATATATATATATATATATATATATATGTATGTATGTATGTATGTATGTATGTGTGTGTGTGTATATATATATATATATATATATATATATATACACACTCCCAGTTGCGTCTGCCAAGGCCCAGATTTGAGCATTTACATACATTTTTCCCTTTGGATCATGACCTTTACATAAAAACATCCATTTTCCATTGAACCTTTGTCACTTATTTTTTTAAATTTTAAAACATAAATAGTATTTAATCAGTCCTATCAACTGCCTGTTTTAATCCAATCACTTCAGAATCTTTGTGTGTCCACGCCAACCAGTCCTAGTTCCAGTCCTGGTTCCGGTCCTAGTTCCGTGGTCCTAGTTCCGGTCCTGGTTCCAGTCCTGGTCCTCACTGGGGTCCCAGGCCTCCATGCGTGCTTTGTCCGTCGCCGTGGTCACTCCCCCACAGTCGGTAAAACTGGCTGAAGTCCACGTAGGGCGGGACCCTTCCGGTCTCGTCGGGCTGGGCCGCCTGACTGCCCCTCTGCCGGAACAGGCTGCCGTCCCCAGAACTGGAGCTGGAGCTCTGGGTCTGGGTGTTGGTGGACTGGAGGGTGGCCGTGGGACTCTGACTACTGCGGAGAAGGGAGGGGAAAAAGGAGGAGGAGAACGGGGGGAGGGGGGGATGTGGAGAGGAAGAAGAGGAGGAGGAGGACATGGGAATGAGGGAGGGAACAGAGGAAGAAGAGGAGGAGATGGGAATGAGGGAGGGAACAGAGGAAGAAGGAGGGTCCAGGTTGGAGAGGGAGAACAGGGAGGTGGAGAGAGGAAGAGGAGGAGGAGGAAGAGTGGAGAAGGAGAACAGGGAGGTGGAGAGAGGAAGAGGAGGAGGAGTGGAGAAGGAGAACAGGGAGGTGGAGAGAGGAAGAGAAGGAGGAGGAGTGGAGAAGGAGAACAGGGAGGTGGATGGGGGCAGAGGAGACAGTTGAACTATGGGCTGCAGGACATCAGTGGACGTATGGACGGTCAGAGGCTGGAGGAGGCTACAGGAGCAGGGGGGTGGGGGGAGGGGGACGGTCCCACCCATGAGGAGGACACATACAGACACTGAATGAGGCCCAGAACGTCCCAACAGCAGACATGAGTCCAGGACAGCAGACACATGTTCTGATGGATATGTTCACATATGCACCATTTATGTCCCTGCAGCTCTGAGGGCAGGGTAACGCTAACGCTAACCCTAACAATAACCCTAACTGTAATGCTAACCCTAACTGTAACGCTAACCCTAACTGTAACGCTAACCCTTACACTAATACTAACACTAATCCTTACACTAACCCTAACAATAACCCTAATGCTAACCCTAATGACAACGCTAACCCTAATGACAACACTAACCCTAATGCTAACCCTAATGACAACACTAACCCTAATGCTAACCTTAATCCTTACGCTAACCCTAATGCTAACCCTAATGATAACTCTAACCCTAATCCTTACACTAACCCTAATGCTAACCCTAACCCTAACAATAACCCTAATGCTAACCCTAATGACAACGCTAACCCTAATGCTAACCCTAATCCTTACACTAACCCTAATGATAATGCTAACCCTAATGCTAACCCTAATCCTAATCCTTACACTAACCCTAACGATAACCCTAATGCTAACCCTAATGATAACTCTAACCCTAATCTTGCACTAACCCTAATGCTAACCCTAACACTAACCCAAATGCTAACCCTAACGGTAACCCTAACACTAATGCTAACACTAACCCTAATGCTAACCCTAACGGTAACCCTAACACTGATGCTAACCCTATTGCTAATGCTAACCCCAACATTAATGCTAACCATAACCCTCACGATAACCCTAATGCTAACCCTAACTCTAACAGTAACCTTAACGCTACTTGGGGGGGGGGGGGGGGGGGGGGGGGGGGTATGCTTTTATGTTTTTATGTGGCATGTAGAAAACACATTTTGTCTTTTAATTCTTTCTTTTAAATTTAACTTATTCTTAGCTACTTACTCTGCATCTATCTATCTATCTATCTATCTATCTATCTATCTAATTTAAGAAAAAAAAACTTACTAAAAAAATACATGGTGAGTTGACAGAGACAATCCAAATCCATAAAAGACATGACAAACTGTGGTTGTGAAACTGCAGCACTGTGGTTCTGTTTCTGTGTCAAATGTTCATTGTGGTCAGTTTCAGATGCTGCAGCTCTTTCATAATTCATAGTTTCAGTTCTTGTTTGTTCAGTATTAACTGTAAGCCTTGTAAATACAAGCTGGACTGACAAAATGATAAAAGTCTCCCTTTGTGCAGTAATCTCAATCTGGCTTTTCTGCCTCCGTCCATAATAATATACATTATACAGACTAAATGTCACCTAAAATTAACGTTTATTTGCAACATAGTATAGCAAAATATTACATGATCAAAAACAAATTAATTTTAGCCAAAAAAAAAGTCTCTGTTTTCAATGTCTGGGGCGCCAGAAATTTACGATGTTAAAATGGAGTCAGGAGCCAAAAAAGGTTGGGAAACACTGATATACACCAATGACCAGAGGGACATGAAGCAGCGCATACCAGGCTCAGCCCGAATAGACACAGCTGGGGAAAAGGAGGGAGTTCCAAACGTTGTTCATTCAAAGTATGTCTAAAATGAAGTCAAGTGCAGGGAGGACAGAGTCGAGTCTGTAACATCCACCCAGAGGACACACAGCTGCCGGAGGACTAAAGCCACCTCTGAATGTACGGGGAGCCAGGGCAGAGCTGGAGGACTTACCCTGGGGTGGGGGTTCCTTCCTCCAGAGTGGACGCGGTGTTGGTTCCATTGGTCAGTGTACTCTGGGAAGGCATGACCAGGGACAGGGTCACACTGGTCTTACTGGTGCTCTGGCTGTTGGAATAGGGCACTGACACTGGGTAGATACGCCCACCTGGACCAAGGCAAGGCAGATTTATGAGTATAGCACAATTCATACACAGGGCAATTCACAGTGCTTTACAAAAATGGAAAAGAGACAGATTAAAAACACACAATTACAATTAAAACAGAATCAATAAAACGTAAATAATATAATAATGTTCTATGCACAGTTGAACAGAGCCGTTTTCAGCCTGAACTTAAACATTGTCACAGGGTCATTCCATGGCAATTCAACCAAGTCACAAAGCCTGTTTGTCTTGATAATGTCTTTCTGTGACATTCCTCCTTTCAGATCAATCCAACTACACATTTTTCCTCCATGATGAAGAAGTTTGTTCAGGATTATGAATAAAATTCCCAAAATTAGGCTGGCCAGCATCATAAAAATCCTGGGAAATCTGAGCTCCATTTCTGTCGTTGACCCTGGTGGAACTGGGTCAGATGACCCTGGTGGAACTGGGTCAGCTGACCAGCTCCATCCACTTTCCCAGAAGTCTCTACTCCAGGCTTCAACCTGAGCCAGTTGTGGTAAATGTGTCCTTCTTCTATCTGAGCCATCCTGCAGTTCCACAGCCTAGTTCAAATATCTGCAGTATTATCAGAACTGGTGCAATAATCAATGCCATTCTACTGTTCAAATGACATTTACACCTACATTTGGATACAACTGCAAGAAAATAGAGTCATGCAGTCCAAAAAATATTACAAATAGAACCAGTTCTATCCCAAAGCTCAAATTTAGTGCACAACATCTGTAAACATATATGAAGACATGGTCCAAATGTCCAAATGTTCCTGAACTGTCCACATGGTCATGTGGGTGCTCAAATAAAGAGGATTTTTGGGACAAATGTAAACGGACCCATTTTCTTCATGTCCTCACATCAACACTTTTCATTAAATGTGGTCTTTTTCAGTTGACTGTTGCATCTGGACCAGAAGAATCCATGTAAAAACATGAGGTGTGTCCATTCATCCATTCTGTCCCAGTGACAGTCTGAAGACAGAGGACATTTAAGAATGAGCCTTTGGGCCTGATTTCAAGGCCTCATGGACCAAACATGAAGGAGCACACAGTTCTTCTGATGCACAGTCTGCTCTGTTCAGGGGGTTTCAGCCCAGACACTCAGTTTCAGTTTCAGTGTGGATGGAATACCTGAGGACAGACAGCTGCTCACAGTTGGACCAAAAGCACAACTGCAAAATTGAAAAAAACCATTAATTTTCAAAGGGCTGTATCTGCTAAACTATCACAGATATGACATTAAAATGTTGGATGTGTTGGTTTATCTGTAGGTGAACAAGTGTGATTTTTTTCAGAATTTTCTGAGGGGGTCACATGGGGCACTTTCTGAAATCTGGTTAATTTGGGATGGAATGACCCCACAGTAGAGGTCTGTCTCACATCATCAGGAAGACTGTTCCAGAGTTTAGCTGCATAGAACTGAAACACATAAAACTGAAACACACAGAACTGAAACACATAAAACTGAAACACACAGAACTGAAACACACAGAACTGAAACACATAAAACTGAAACACACAGAACTGAAACACACAGAACTGAAACACATAAAACTGAAACACACAGAACTGAAACACACAGAACTGAAACACATAAAACTGAAACACACAGAACTGAAACACATAAAACTGAAACACACAGAACTGAAACACACAGAACTGAAACACATAAAACTGAAACACACAGAACTGAAACACACAGAACTGAAACACATAAAACTGAAACACACAGAACTGAAACACATAAAACTGAAACACACAGAACTGAAACACAGAACTGAAACACACAGAACTGAAACACAGCTGCATCTGTTTAGTCCTGACTCTGGGCACCAGCAAAAGACCAGTCCATGAGGGTCTCAGACCAGTCCCAGAGGTTGTCAAACCAGTCAATGAGGTTCTCAGGGTCCCAGATGGTTCATATGGGACCAACGTGTCCCAGATGTACTTTGGTGCTAGACCATGGACATACTTCTAGACCAGCAGAGCTGTTTTAAAGTCTATTCTCTGAGCCACAGGAAGCCAGTGCACAGATCTGAGCACAGGACTAATATGGTGGTCGTTCCTGGTTCTAGTCTGGACTCCAGCAGCAGCGTTCTGGATGTTCTGCAGCTGTCTTCAGCTGGTTTAGAGTCCAGTGAGAAGGCTGTTCCAGTAGTCTAACCTGGTCCAGATAAATGCATGGATAAGTCTAAGTCTGGTTTAGACCGGTTTAAACCTGTGATTCCACCAGTGTTTTTGAGATGGTCAAAGGCTGATGATGCCATTGATTTAATGTGGCTGTTAAAGTTTAGGTCTGAGTCCAGTATTAGCCTTAGATTTAGAACCTGATTTGTAGCTTTTAGAGTAACAGATTCCAGATGACTGATGACACTTTGGTTTTTTGTGGGACAAAGACAATGACTTCAGTCTGGTCTGAGTTTAGCTGGAGACAAACATGCACAGGATTCAAATGCACACCATACATCACACTACTCCATGTTTGCTCTGGGAATCTTTTTCAGCAGTGCCAGAAAAATGTTTGTTTGTGATGTTCATCTGTATAAATTAATTGATGTAATAATTTTGGAGTGGCAGGCTGTTGCTGCAAAATATATCTAATGGAACCCCTGCTACTATCCAGAACAGGCTTCTTATTTTATATTGTACTCTTGACAAGATCAGTCTTCTATAAACAGAAGCAGAAGACTGAGCCCTGGGCCCCCCCAGTGTCCCCCACAGAAGTCCACACATGATACAGTTTTGAAGTCAACATAAACCTGCTGGTTTTTTTCTATGTTGCAGGCTTGGAAATCAAAGTGTTTAAAGTTCCAAAAACAGCTGATCTCTGGGTCACTATAGACCCTTTTTCAGCCTACGTCACATAATGTTGCGTGCGCATCTTAGCAACAGAAGTGGTGCTGTTCTCCAGTGGTTCTGACTAACAAAGACGAGGGAGCAACTGGTTAGCAAACTTTTACAAACTGTTCCCAGTATCAACATGTCTGGTTGTTGCATATATGGTTGTACGAATCGCTATTCCACCGGAGGATTCAAGTTTTATAGGATTCCTAAGGCGTCCCATTTTTAGGACTTCTTTTCTGATCAAGCTCTTAATTTGACCAGTTAATCTCTTATATATTAGTAACTCCCCCCAAAAATTTCAGCCCAATCCATAAAGTTTTAGACCCCCCCCCCCCACTGCTATCTTTAGGGTGTCAGTCAGCCCAGTGCAGAAAACCCATTTTTCAATGGAAAATCCTGCATTTGTCAGTTAGTTCTGCCATATTTGCTCATGCAAATGTCATATTAGAGGTTTTGGGGGATGCTACTGTCGTTTATGAAGGTCTCAAATTATGTACAGGTCAAAGGTCACATGATTTTAGACAAGGTCAAGGTCAGTTGACACTGAAAAATGGGTAAAATCACATGTTTTTGCTGATTTCTTTATTGCCTAGTCTTATTTCAAATATATGCACTCAGGGCTTTCACTGGAAAAAGAAATCTGGTACCTGCTGAACTGAAGAAAAGGGAGGGTACCAGATGGGTACTCTAGCATCAAATGTTCTCCAGTGAAATCAGCCCTGAGTGCAGATCTGGCGACGAGCATAGCTCCCCCGGGAAATTTTGGGAAAAATGAAGTCTTTTTCCTGCATTCTGGTGCATTTTGACCTTAAAAATCTGTTCAATCTGGCTTCAGTTTCACACAAAAAAAATCATAAAACATTAACTGAAGTCAACATTTTCATCTAAACTATTCTTATTTCTAATCTAATGTATAACAAAACAATAAATGATAGACTTACAAATACAATTATTCTGACCACTGATGTTCATGAGATTCAATATAAAATAAATTTACCAGTGAGACACCTGAGTATGATACCATACATTAGGGATGCACCGATGCCACTTTTTTCCAGACCGAGTACAAGTACTTACTTTTGAGTATTTGCCAATACCGAGTACCGATACTAGTCCTTAATAATCCCATTCTAGTTCTTAGTTCCTTTTGTAAATGTGCTTTATTGTCGTTGTCATTAGTCTGACTGGAACAAAGTGCTGCTACTGACATTTAATGTGTTGGAATGAGCGTTTGTCAATTAATCCACCAGGGGGCGCTGCTCTGAATGAACCATACTGGACAAATACCACGAAGAAGAGGAAAGTTTAATGAAGAAGAAAAAAGTCAGTAATAACAAACATGGAGACGACAGAGGCAACACTAATGTGATACAAATGCTGCAGCGTTTTTGAAGCGCAGCTTCAACAGGAAGAGAAAAGAGAAATGAGCCACAAGTTTTATTTTCACTTCCACTGGTGGTGGTCTGCACCACTCCATACCCCTCTGTGTGCAGTGGGAATTTGTAAAAAATCGGAAACGTTCGGGTGAGTTCGATTGCTCTCGGCAGCGCTCTTCAGTAGTGGAGACCACATTTCTTATTTTCCTTGGTTATCGCTTGGGCATTTTCAATCAGAGATGTAAGTTGGTTGATTTTACTAAAACATACCTTCGCCACAGTGGCTACACCGGTTGAAAACAACTTCGCCAACCAGGAAAATGCATCGCCAATGGCGATGTGGTGATAGGCTAGCGCAAGCTTAGTTCAGGTAACAGTCGCAATCCTTAGTTGATAACCCCCTTGCATAGCTTGACAAGCTGTTTATCTCCGCTATACTTTAGTTGCCAAAATGTGAGCGCATACGTTCTACGTCATCATTGTGTACAAACATAAAGAGGGTCTACAGATCTGACTCATATTTCCACGTGTTTATAAATCCAACAGATTTGACATGAGATTTGTTAGCGCTGATTTAACTAATGACAAGGACGATCCCAAGAAGAAGTTTTCCATGACATGCACATCCCTCCCAGAATGCCCTGGCCTACCTTGTGTGGGTGTGAGGGCTCCGTCGTCCAGGGGGGGGTAGTTTAGAGTGCGAATGAGCAGGGTCATGTCCTCGTGTCGAGAACAGTACGTCGATCGTTGACGACCAGAAACGTAGACATCATGGTGTAGCCTTTTAATGCGCTCAACCACCGACTGAGCCACTGCCTCCAGACTGGTCTGCTGGGCCAACTCTGCTGCTACCATGGCAACCACTTCCTACCAGAGATGACAGATAAGGGAGAGGAATGAGAGGAAGATACACTGACATCACCATGGATGATACTCACAGCCTGGTAACAAAATAAAATGTCCCAGAAATCAACACAAGAAAGATGAGACGAGATAAGACAAGATAAGATCAGCCTTTATTAGTCCCATAACATCTGATTTCTGCAACTAATGATTTGACACTAATCATGGGAATAATCAGTTTTTGTGGTAACATGAAGTTGATCCACTTAAACATTTTAAATAAAGTACACGAGTCCTCCTGTAGGCGGCCTAAGTGGTTCTGTCTAACACTGAGGAGTTCCACAGGGGTCTGGATGAAGCCCACACTCTACTGCTGATGCTTCAGACTGACTCCATTCTCTCCTCTGTTGTGTATCTAAGCTTTGGATGGACTGATGAGTGTTTGTACCTGATTGGCTTGTTCTGGGCCGTGGGCGGACTCTAGAGCACTGATGAGACCTTCTGACATGAGCAACAGGAAGCCCGTTACCCCGTCCAAAGAGTAGCTGCCCTGGATCTCTGGCTCTGCAATGATTGGCCTGGACTTGGCTCCACTGTTGGCACAGAACAGCAGACGAAAACAAAACCGTGAGAGAAAAACACAGACAACAGATCAATAATGGAAGGGGTGGGGGGCGGGGGCTGCCTCAGGTGGATATCTCAGAATTAGGGCTGTTAGAAAATATTGGTTCTGCAATATATATCGTAATATTTCATTTCACAATACTGTATCAATATTAAAAAGTACTGTATCGATATTTTTAGATATTTATTCGAATGCAGATATTGCAGAAGTTCATTTTTGTTTTTTCTTGTCCTTTTTTGTTTATATTTGATGTTGTGACATTAGTTCTGAACTAATAGAATATGAAGTTTTGAGCAGGATCTTAAACTATAATGTCTGTAAAATGTAATTTAACCCTTTCATGCAGAGTGGTCACTACAGTGGACAGCTATTCTACTGCTGTTCTCTTGTATATTCATGGATTTTGTCGTTTCAGTTTTATATCAGCCAACACAATACACTGCAAGTGAAAACATTACTGTAACTTTGCTGTTTTTGATAAACCTGATCTTATTTGTTTGAGTGTAAATCAATTCCTTGTCAGTGTTATTAGACTGTAATTAACAATTTTTATTTTTGGCATATTATCTCCATAAAGTGAGTAATGACTAGTATTAGAGTATGCTACAAACAAAAAATTAAGGATATTTGTTTTGTTTTTTTTTGTCATTTCTTTTTGTCATTTTTGCCATTTGTAAATAAAACTATGTCTGGTCATTAAAAAAATGTGTTTCAACTCACACAAAAAAAGTAAAAAGCGCTGTGCAAAAATCCTAACTGAAAAAAATTGGACCAGTGTCCCTGTATCTTACCGGCCAAATTAAAAGCTTAGGTAAATGTATCCAGATCCATTTATTCTCACCCAGTTCTGTGTATTTATTCTATTATAGAAATAGTCCATGTTTTGCTCATATTCCAATCAGATCTGCAAAAAATTCAAATTCCAACTTGATTTCATTGATACTGATTTATTGGATCAATCCACTTCCTATCTCTTACTATGGGAAAATTTTTCAAAGTGGCACCAAATCCAGAATCAGATCCAGATCCAAATAATTTCAATCCCTTGTGTTGACATCATCATACAGAAGCTGTATACCAAGTCTGAAGTCAATCAGAACTGGAGTTTGGGAGAAGAAGATGATTGAAATGTTTTCCCATAAGAGCCCATGTTAAATTTTGCGTCAGTTCCAGATCCAGAAGAAGATCCTGATCAGCATGTGGACATTATGTTTGGGTCATCTCCCCATCAGGGCTGGACTGGAGACATTTACACTGGAGATCATTTAGATTTACTGAGTTATTGCATCCATCCACTTCCTATCTCTGATAATGGGGACATTTTTCAAAGTGGCACCAAATCCAGAATCAGATCTGGATCCCAATAATTTCACTAACTTTTGTTGACATCATCATAAAGAAGCTGTATACCAAGTTTGAAGTCAATCGGAATTGTAGTTTCGGAGAAGAAGACGATTGAAATTTTTGTAACGGATGATAGATGACGACAGACGCCGCATGACGACAATAGCTTACAGTCCATCGGCCAGTAAGTTAAAAATAGCCCAGAAATTTAAAATATCCATAACTTTTTGTTTGCAGTGTATGTTAAAATGTGAGAAAACATCATATTTGCAGCATTAAATGATTTTATTTCATAGTTTTCACACAGTACATCAGTAAATACATGTTTCGTTGTTTCCAAAATGAAATGCATGGTGTCCAGCCTAGTGGACATTTTTGCAACTCCATGAAAAATAGTTTCATAAAAATAAATAATAATAATCGCATTGTTTTTTTAATGCCTAAAGAGGAATAAAGAAAAAAAAATCTTGATTAACATTCTCATAATTCATGCATGAAAGGGTTAAGTTTCAACACAGGAACATTTTGTGATGTAGCATTAGATCCTGTTCTTATTAAATACAATCGTGTTTAGTATTTATGCAGATTTCTGGTGTAATTCAATTCTTCAAGGAAATAATTTTTAACAAAAAGAAAACAAAACCAATAAAAAATCGGACTTTTTAACAGTATCATGATATTTTGTGATATATCGTATCGTGATCCTAGTATTGTGGTTTGTATCGTGTTGCCAGTTTCTTGCCGATACACAGCCCTACTAGGGATCTTGTACGCGAGTGAAGGTAGGATGGAGTGGGACACTGACAGGTGGATTTGGGCGGCATCTGCAGTGATGCGGACCCTAAACCGGTCCGTTGTGGTGAAGAAGGAGCTAAGACGAAAGGAGAAGCTCTCAATTTACTAGTCGATCTATGTTCTGACCCTCACCTACGGTCATGAGCTCTGGGTAATGACCCAAAGAACGAGGCCATGAGTACAAGTGGCCGAAATGAGGTTCCTCTGCTCAGCCTTAGACATAGGGGGAGGAGCTCAGACATCTGGGAGGGACTCAGAGGAGTACCGCTGCTCCTCCACATCCAGAGCAAGGTTATAATAGTTTTGGATTTTTCATTATAATTTAGTTTTATTTACTTTGGACTTTTTTCCCTCTAATTCAGTTAGCTTTAATTCGTTTTTAGAGCAGGTTTGCTAGTTTTAATTAGTTTTCGTTTTTTTTAGGGATGCACCGATTCCGATACGAGTATAGGGCATCAGCTCCGATACTCAGTGTGTGTACTCGTATTCATACTCATAAAAGTAATCCAATACAAATGCACCAATACCACTAATGGCTGTGTGCCATTCCCAGTTCAGTGCAGCAGGTACGAGGAGGAGGAATAATGTGTGTGAGTGTGAAGAGTGTGGAGACTGAACCAAATAAATGATCGAAGTAAGGCTGACTGACAGTACCGTTCCAGACACAGACAGATACAGACACAGTGTTCTGTCCATCCTCTGAGTACATTTCATCTGTTTTCCAGGTGATAAAGGATGAGTACCCAGACAGAGAATACCAGCGGGAGTACAGAGCGGTGCGGACCGCCACCAGCAGAAGTGAAAACCAAACTTATCTCTCACTTGTCTTTTCTCTTCCTGCTGAAGCTAAACTTTTAAACCTTACCAGAGAAAACGCTGCAATATTAGTATCACATTAGTGTTGCCTCTGTCGTCTACAGGTTTGTTATTACTGACTTTCTTCTTCTTCTCATTAAACTTTCCTCTTCTTCGTGGTACTTGTCCAGTATGGGTCATTCAGAGCGGTGCCCCCTGGTGGATTAATTGACAAACGCTCATTCCAACACATTAAATGTCAGTAGCAGCACTTTGTTCCAGTCAGACTAATGACAACGACAATAAAGCACATTTACAAAAGGAACTAACAACTGGAATGGGATTATTAAGGACTAGGATCGGTACTGGGTATCGGCAAGTACTCAAATGTAAGTACTTGTACTCGTACTTGGTCTGGAAAAAAGTGGTATCGGTGCATCCCTAGTTTTTTTCTAAATGCTTAGTTTTAGTTTAGATCTAGTATTAGTTGTAGTTTAGTCGTCTCTTTTCTCTTCTTCTCTGTGGTCGTATTCAAATAAATCCCAGACAGGACTCTGCTGCTTTCTCCCAACTTTAGTCTCCATGTTTCCAGGTAGAGTGGGGACCAGAAGACGACTGGAAACCACAAGTGAACACAAGTGACGGACCATGACGTACCGTATGATGCCACCAGCTAAAATTTCTCAAGCAAGATAAATCGATTTCATTTCCATCCGACATTGACAAAGACGAAAACAAAGGGAATTTTATCCATAATTTTTAAATATTTTAGTTAGTTTTGTAAACACACAATAGAGTTTCAGTTAGTTATTGTTTTTTCTTTGAATTATACTGTAGTTTTTATTTGTTTCAGTTAACGAAAATGTTTTTTCAATTCTAGTTTTTGTCATTTTGTTAAGTTTTCGTTAACGATAATAACCTTGGTCCAGAGGAGCCAGTGGAGGAGGTTCATCTAGTGAGGATGCCTTCTGAACGCCTCTCTGGAGAGGGGTTAAGGGCGTGTCCAACCGGGAGGAGACCTCAGGGTCGATCCAGGACACGCTGGAGGGATTTTATCTGTGGGCTGGGAACGCCTGGGGATTCCCCCAGAAGAGTTGGTGGGAGTGGGTGGGGTGGGGGCTGTGTGGGCTCCTCTGCTGAGGCTGCTGCCCCCCCCAGACCCAGGGAAGAGGAAGACCACGAGTACGAGCACGAGTACGAGTACGAGTAGATCAATAAAGTAATTATAATAAGAGGAACAGCAGCACAAAGTTGGTTACCATTCAGGAGGAGAAACGGAGAAAGGCACAAAGTTTGAAGAAGGAAGGAAAACTAAAAGTTTCAAAAAAATAAAGGAACAAACAGAAACAAAAGGGATCCTTGACTTAAATATAATAAATCAAGATAATCTCACAGATCCAACAATCACTCATACGCGACCCACATCAAATTTCCTGTGTGACTTTGATGGTAATGACGAGGATATTCTGTCCAGACTCTACAGTGTGTTTTATTTAGAGTCATAAATGCAGTTGGGTTTTTGGGCTTGGGCTGCACACAGGAACAGGAAATGAGAATACAACAGAGGAGGTTCAGCTACTGCTGGACTAAAGCCACATCAGATAATACAGACCATAATATAAACCCTTAAGTCTCCACTGCCTGACACACACACAGCCAAAAAAAAGAGATTCCACATCAGATTGTTCCTCGGACACCTGAGTTCTGTGAGTTCTTCTGTGCAGAGTTTTCATATAAATCCATCTGTTTCATCCAAACCAGAGGTGAACTGTGGTGGCTCCAGGGTGACGGCATGTGAGCGCTGAATTGTGAAGGTTTTTGGTAGGGATGCACCGATACCACTTTTTTCCAGACCGAGTACAAGTACGAGTACTTACATTTGAGTACTTGCCGATACCGAGTACTGATACTAGTCCTTAATAATCCCATTCCAGTTGTTAGTTCCTTTTGTAAATGTGCTTTATTGTCGTTGTCATTAGTCTGACTGGAACAAAGTGCTGCTGCTGACATTTAATGTGTTGGAATGAGCGTTTGTCAATTAATCCACCAGGGGGCGCCGCTCTGAATTAACCATACTGGACAAATACCACGAAGAAGAGGAAAGTTTAATGAAGAAGAAAAAAGTCAGTAATAACAAACATGGAGACGACAGAGGGAACACTAATGTGATACTAATATTGCAGTGTTTTCTCTGGTAAGGTTTAAAAGTTTAGCTTCAGCAGGAAGAGAAAAGACAAATGAACCATAAGTTTGGTTTTCACTTCTGCTGGCGGCGGTCCGCACCGCTCCGTACCTCCATAGTATTATCAGTAGGATGGAAACCGGCCCAGCCCTGGGTAGTTGTTCTAAATGTGTCAGTAATCAGTGCATCCCTAGTTTTTGGTCTCACTACCTTTGAGAAACTATCCTGATATTTGAACAAAACAAAGTAATAAATGAGAATACTAGACAAACGCTACAAACAAGGGTTCTCCACAGATGAAGGTCCACATCAGAGCCCATGGACCCTCAGATAATACTGAACCAGGTCATTTATGGGATGCAGATTTCACATGCTGGGGTTGATCTAGTGCAGGTAACATCCTGCAATCTTATGCCGCGTTTCCACTACATGGAACCGGCTTGACTCGACTCAGGTACCAGGTCCTATTCCAGACCGTTTCCATTACAGGATACTACCGACTTCATGAAAAATTGGTGACGAAAATCTCCCACACCTTGAAACAAACATGGAAAGCTTTTAATAAGCATTGCTAGGTCCATGCGCTGTTCCGGTGGCAGATGTGACAAAAAGCTATCCAGACTGTCAGGGGTGTCAAACTCATTTTCTTCCGGGGGCCACATTCAACCTAATTTAATCTGAAGTGGGCCGGACCAGTACAATAATAGCATGACAGCCAATAAATAATGACAACTCCAAATCGTTTTTGTGCAAAAAATAACATCCAATAATGCCAATATTTACATTTACAAACTATCCAAAAAAAAAGGATGTGAATAAGCAGAAAAAACTAAATTTGTTGAGAAATATAAGAACAATTTTATCAATATTCTGCCTCGACTTATCATTTATACATACAGGGTGGGGAAGCAAAATGTACAATGAACATTTAGTTGTTTTTTCTCAGCAGGCACTACGTCAATTGTTTTGAAACCAAACATATATTGATGTCATAATCATACCTAACACTATTATCCATACCTTTTCACAAACTTTTGCCCATATGAGTAATCGGGAAAGCAAATGTCAAAGAGTGTGTGATTTGCTGAATGCACTCGTCACACCAAAGGAGATTTCAAAAATAGTTGGAGTGTCCATAAAGACTGTTTATAATGGAAAGAAGAGAATGACTATGAGCAAAACTATTACCAGAAAGTCTGGAAGATACTATTAAAGAAGAATGGGAGAAGTTGTCACCCCAATATTTGAGGAACACTTGCACAAGTTTCAGGAAGCGTGTGAAGGCAGTTATTGAGAAAGAAGGAGGACGCATAGAATAAAAACATTTTCTATTATGGACATTTTCTTGTGGCAAATAAATTCTCATGACTTTCAATAAACTAATTGGTCATACACTGTCTTTCAATCCCTGCCTCAAAATATTGTAAATTTTGCTTCCCCACCCTGTATACATTACAGATCAGATCTACAAAGGCACAAAACATTCAGTAACAGGCAGAATATTTTTAAAATTGCACTTAATTTACTTCAGACATTCAGGTTATTCACATTATATTGTTAAAGGATAGTTTGTTAATGTAAATATTTTCATAATTTAATGTTTTTTGCACTAAATCAAAGCGAAAAAAATTGGTGTTGTCATTATTTATAGGTTATTGTGATATTATTTTTGAGTTTGATGCCCTAACTTGCACTTTGCAAATTCATCCCACAGGCCAGATTGGAACCTTTGGTGAGCCGGTTTTGGCCCCCGGGACACATGTTTGACACCTGTGGTCTAGAGCCTCAGTATTTTTAAGTCGCCTGCACACAAGACCATGATCCACCGGGCCCGCTAAACACATGGGCTCAGCGCTGACTGACCCCCGTGCCTGTCATGTGATACTTTTGTAAGTGACAAATCTAATTTGTTGTATTAAAGTGAGCCCTGATGCTCCTCCTCCTCCTCCAGTTTACACATCTTTCAAGTTGCTGCTTGACTTTCATTGCTTTTCAGAGAGTTTTCCCACACACTGAAGATGTTGCATGATGTGTCGTTTTTATTTACGGAAGCCGTTCAGCGGAACCACTCTGAAAACTTGTGTGAAAACAGGATCATGGGACTAAATCCGATCCGGTCTTCTAAAAAATGTCAGATCGGCAGCTGATACCGACCTTTAGCTCAAATGGAGACATCCCTATGACATACCCACTCATAAACCAGTTGAACTGTAGAAGTTTCAGACGTGTGTTACCTGTCTGAGGTCACACTCACATTTGATAAATAGACAAGACGTGAACATAATACAAAAGCAGCAGGTCAGCCATGAAATCTGCATATTCAACTTGTACCTGAGCAGGTCGATGTCGGTGTAGTTGAATTTGACACGGTAGTCTCCCAGCCTCCTGGTGCTGCTCTGGCCTGCAATCTGACCGGCCTGCCTCACACGAGACGAATCCACCCCTGAGTGAGAAAACACGAGGTGAAGAAAGAGGAGGATGAAGGGACCGTCCTTGAACGGGACCTTTTCATATTCTGTTCTTGCCAACACCGTGGCCTTGTGTTTCAGTCGATACCCAATAATGATCTGATATTATTGATTTAAGAAGCTCCAAGCCTTAGCTGGTGTGGCTCAGCTGAAATACCTCTGATGGGACAAATTTATTTGAGTTTAAAGAAAACTTGACAATTCATGTTGGTTTAAGTTTATATTAAAGGATGAATTACTGGTTTATATATTTTCAGATGTTTCAGTTGACTGTTAATAGTAAAAGAGTCATACCACAGCTGATAATTATTAAGAGAAAATGCTTTAATTTAAGTAATTTCAGGAACTGATTTTATTTTGAAGTCTTTCGAAACAGGAAGTACCTTTAGATCAGGGGTGTCAAACTCATTTTGATTCAGTTCCTTATTCAGCCAAATTTGATCTCAAGCAGGCTAGAACCAGTAAAATAATGACTTAATAACCTATAAATAATGACAAATCCAAGTTTTTCTTTTTGTTTTAGTACAAAAAAAACCCAATTAAATCATGAAAATATTTACATTTTACAAAAAGATGTGAATAACTTGAAAAAAACAGAAATTTTATAAGAAAATTTGTACAATTTTAACAATATTCTGCCTGGACTTATTATTAATACATATACATTTACACACAGTGTTCCATAAACATTTGGTAACAGGCAGAATACTGTTAAAATTTTGGAGTTTGGAACTAAAATTTGAACAATTTCTACAATATTACATCTCTTATTATTATTAACACGACTACAGATCACAGCGGATCAATAAATGCACAAAACATTTAGTAACAGGCAGAATATTGTTCAAATTGCACATTTCAGGTTGTTCGTCTTTGTTTTTATTTATGTATTTATTTGCATTTTACTGTGAAAGAATAGTTTTGTAAATGTAAATATTTTCACAATGTAATGTTATTTTTTCACTTAAATTTTTTCCACATAATTGTTCACAGTAAATGTGTGTTTGTCATTCTTTCTGGTTTATTGTGTTATTCTTTTGACTGTAGATCACATTGGTCTGTCTGTGGAACCTGAACCAACAGGATCTGGACAGCCTGGGCTGATCAGGTTCATTTATGCACTTTCATCCTGCAGGACCGGAATGGAACCTTTGGCTGGACAGATTTGGGCCCCGGGACGCATGTTTGACACCTGTGCTTTAGATTGTGTTGACAAATGAAAATAACTTGATCCTTTCTAGGTGTGGAGTGTCACTTCCAGTTGCAGCATGTTCTAGAACAG
This sequence comes from Sphaeramia orbicularis, assembly GCF_902148855.1. Lineage (NCBI taxonomy): Eukaryota > Metazoa > Chordata > Actinopteri > Kurtiformes > Apogonidae > Sphaeramia > Sphaeramia orbicularis. The sequence continues at coordinate 59,380,483 of NC_043957.1, forward strand.
GGGTGTCAAACTCCGGTCCTCGAGGGCCAGTATCTTACCTGTTTTAGATGTTTCCCTCTTCCAGCCACACCTGATTCAATTAATGATCAGCTCATCATCAAACTCTGCAGAAGAATGATAACGATGTAATGGCTTCCAGGTGTGATGGAAGAGGGAAACATCTAAAACATGCGGGATACCGGCCCTCGAGGATTGGAGTTTGACACCCCTGTTCTAGACTAAATGTTCAGTTGGAGCAGGAGCCCATGTGGTCATTAAACACCCAAACGCCAACTCCAACCTCCAAACTGCAGAGCCTTAGTTCACTCCATGGTTCTGTCTGTGTTTGAACAACTCCACTCAACCCTGGTCATGCATGACGGAGCCTGTGTCACAAAAATTTAAAGGGGAAGCACTGGTGTTACGGATCGGTTGTTTTTACAGAGCCCCAATCCAGCTAAAATGTTGATATTGGGGCCGATATCTGATCCTAATATCAGATCGCTGCAACCTTATGCCAGACTTGGCATGTATCACATGTTGGAGTTCTCCTCCATGCTTTTCTCAGTGGTTCCATTACTTTGGTTTTGGTCTCATTGTACAGTTCGGGAACTGCTTTCTGGGCAAAATTCTTTCGGTTTGGAATTTTGTATCTGCCCTCTGGCGGACACATCAGAGCACGACAGCCACTTCCAAACGCTAACTTTCAAACCCGTTGGGTGAATGTGAGGCTCTGTAACTGTATCCAAACAGTTCCAGTTAATTTGACTGTGTTCCTCTGGTCCGTTCTTTAAGGCGTCCGGGCGGCATGCTCCACTTTTATTTTCCTGCTGCGTGGTGGTTGTGTTCCTGTCGTCGAGTAATTATGAAAAATAATCATTTTTGAACATTTATGAATTGTTATTGAATCGTCACGTGTCGCATCACGATGAATCTAATAATGGATGTATTGGCACACCCCTGCTATCGATGGGCTAACCTTAAACCAGGGGTCAGCAACCTGCAGCTCTGGAGGTGTGGTCAAACCAGCCGCTAGTGTTTTTTTTGTGCGCTACTCATTCGACAATTACAGTAGATGAGCTGCATGGAGCGAATGTGCCAACAAAAGTAAGGGCTCATTTCTGCTCTACATTAAAGACGCAGACGGACGGAGGGTTCTGTCTGTCCTTTGTTTATTACTAACATAATTCAGACAGAGAATATGGAGCAGTACAACTGGGAACTGTGGAGGCAGTGTTGAGTTTTGAAGAGAATCATTTCCATACATAGCGATACTTTTCATCGAGCGACTGTATGAGTACTGTGTACTTTTGGGGTAATCCTACAACAGATTCTCTTTAAAGTGTTTATTCATCTGAAATAGGCTTTAAGACTATATTCAATGATGAAAAAAATTATTTTTTCCTAAAAGTACCTTGTGAATTTGGTATGTTTGGTATTAGTACTTCATATACTACTAGAACAAATACTATGAACTACTTTTACTGCGTACTTTTGGAGTAATCATACTCAAAAATCCCTTCCAAGCTCCAAAAGTGTTTGTTTTTTCATCTGAAATAGGCTTTAAGACTAAATTCAATGATGAATAAAATTATTTTTTCCAATAAGTACCTCATGAATTTGGTATTTTTGGTATTAGTACTTCATATAGTATTAGCACAAATACTATGAGCTACTTTTACTGTGTACTGTTAGAGTAATCATACTCCAGAATCCATTCCACACTGCACCTCTGTTTGTTGTATTCAGTGGTTGTAACAGATAAAATGTAAAAAAAAAAAAAAAAAAAGATTAAAACTTTTAAAAGTTTATAAGCTGTAGGGCTGCTCGATTATAGGAAAAAAAAATAATCACGATTATTTTAGCAATAATTGAAATCACGATTATTAAAAACGATTATTTGTTAACCTTAAAGTTGTTTATTTTTTTCTAGCAAAACAATGTAAAATATACTCTTTAAACATAAATAAAGCTTTTAACCACTAAAACAAAGTATGTTCACTTTTGTACGAAACAAAAAAATCTTTGAATGCAATAAGTGTACTGTAAATTCAAGTATGTTTCCTTTTGTAAATAAATAGTGCACTGGAATTAAACTGCTATAGACCTGCCATAGAACTGGAGCAATAAAAAAAAAAAAAAAAAAAAACTCACGTAAAGTGCAAATTATAAATTCCAGTATGTTCAATGTAGTATGAAACAGTAAATTCAGTGGCGTGCCGTGAGGTTTCAGTTCAGGCCTTCTGTATACATCAGCCATCTCGAATACGCACGCTAGGGTTATATGGGTTAGGGTTAGGTTAATATGGGAGTTGCAGCGTAAAGAGATTCGGAGACTGAAGATTGCATTGCGGACGAAGTTGTAAACGGAGTTGTTTTTATGTGTTTTAGTTTTTCATAAGATTATGATAAAGGTGGTGGTGGTTAAACTTTAGATGGTTAAAAAGGTTTGTTGTGTTAGCGGTCGGTGCGGACACAACTACCAAACACTTTGTGCACGTGCTGTGTTTTTGCTCTTCGTCTTCTTCATCAAACCCAAAGTGATTCCATACAATTGAATTGGACTTGCCTTTTTTGTTTACCAAGCACTTCTGCTGTGATTCTCCTGCCGTTTTTCCAGGTCGCTAGGTACAACTGTCCTCTTGGGGTGGACCTGCCGGCTAGCTGGCAGCAGTAGCTTAGAGGGGGGCGGGGCAGAGCAGCTCATGGGAGCTTGCGTGCGCGTGAATTAAACAACTCAAAATTAATAATCGTTTTTTCTCGATTACATAATTTTTGTAATCGTTGCGTGTAATAATCGAAATCGTAATTGAATTTCGATTATTTGCACAGCCCTAATAAGCTGTGTTATTTTTTGCGGCTCCAGACTATTTTTTTTGGTGGAAGAGGGGGCAAAATGGCTCTGACTGATGATAAAGGTTGCAGAGGCCTGCCCTAAACCCTGCCTGTGTGGACTCACTGAAGTCCACCATTCTCTTGGTTCTGGTACTGGTCCATCTACTGGACTGCAGACTCACCCAGTGCAGCCAGTCTCTGCAGTTCCTCTTCATTGTCTGTGCTGTGTGGTCTTCCAATCTGAAGGACCTGGTTCTGACCATCGCTGCTGGACTTGCACAAAAGGGCCCGGTTCGTACCTGGAGCCACAGAAAGCCAGCATTACCACACACACCCGTTTAAATCAGCACGCAACAAAAACAGAAAATGGCATCAAAATTAGAAGGTATGGTGCTGTATAACTGCCAGAAAATGAATTTAGATCAATACACAGTCCCTCTAGAAAAATGGGATTATGCGATCGCATAATTCTACGTATAATCAAGTAAATAGTGCACATTACGCAGGGGTCCCTATTTTTTCAAAAAGGGCACATATTGACTGCAGTAACAGCATATTTCTGTGCAAAATATGTGGAGCTTGCATGATTTTGTAATTCCCACATTTTTTCACATAAAGTTTAAAAATATTGTACTGTAACTTGTCACGAGTAGTGATGTAATATGAGACGTGTGATGTCATCAGCTGTTCTACCTTAAACAGACGGTCCGTTCTACTTTAAACAGAAGGTCCGTTCTACCTTAAACAGACGGTCTGTTCTACTTCACTGTGGTCAAACACTTCTTTTATTAGTGACTCTTGAATGTTAAATCCATGTTTGAGCCCGGATTAGAAAATCCAGCAGAACTCCAACAGAACCAGCCCATTACGGGAGGGACTGGATGTTTACTTCTGTCCATTTGACTGTTATGGGATGGAATTAGACATGTTTCATTTAGTAGTAGCCTCGTTAGAACAGGGGGTGGGACAAGAATCACTGATTTTCATTGACACACATTTTTTTCAAGTTCTTGCATATTTTCGCAACCCCACATTTTTTGCAAATTACCGCAATTTCACCGCATAAAATCCCATAAAAACCCACAAAAACCCACATATTCCATCACATAGTCAAATATTTTTGCCTGTATTTTTCTGGAGGGACTGCTCATTCTAAGAGTTGGTTTGTGTGCGAAGTCTGTGAACGTGTGTGTGTGTGTGTGTGTGTGTGTGTCCATACCAACGTTAGCGATGTAGACTCTGTTGTTGAGGATCAGAGCCACCACGGCTGTAGCCCCCCCAGAAACCTCCTGTTCCAGCTGAGACAGACGCTCCTGAACCTTCTGACTCTGAGACGACAGCTGATGGAAGGACATGTTCTGGAGAGGGAAACAGCGAAAAGAAGGAGAAACGAGCAGCGATGAAGAGAAGGACAGAATGGAGTGTTAGGGAAGAAAAAGGAGGAGATAGAGGAAGAGTAGGCCCAGTCAGTGGAAGGAGAGTTCAGGACAAAGGAAAAGTAGAAAGAAGGAGCGATGGGAAAAAGAGGAGTCAATGACAACGAAGAACAAACAAGACGAGAAAGGAAGAGTGGAGAAAAGAAAAACAGGCATATAAACAGCAACACAGAGGACGGAGAAACAAAAGAACAGGCACATGTACACCATTATTCTTGAACACACAGTTGTAAAACATGTGATCGTAACCTTTTTTTTAGGGGGGGGATTTTTTTTGCTTGGCTAGTTTATTAAAGTATGTATTTTCACAATTTAATGGGTTTTTTGCACTAAAACAAAGACAACATTTGGAGTTGTCATTATTTATAGGTTTTTATGTTATTATTTTACTGGTAAATAAATATTCTCATAATTTAATGTTATTTTCTTCTACTAAACCAGTGTTTTTCAACCTTGGGGTAGGGAATTCAAATGGGGTCACCTAAAATTTCTAGTAATTGATAAAAATTAAAAAAAAAAAAAACCTTACTAATAAAAAAATATATGGTGAGTTGACAGAGACAATCCCAATCCATAAAAGACATGACAAACTGTGGTTGTGAAACTGCAGCACTGTGGTTCTGTTCATCTGTGGCTCTGTTTATGTGTGGTTCTGATTCTCTGCGGTTCTGTTTCTGTGTCAAATGTTCATTGTGGTCAGTTTCAGATGCTGCAGCTCTTTCATAATTCATAGTTCCAGTTCTTGTTTGTTCAGTATTAATTGTCCTCCTTGTAAATCCCAGCTGGACTGACTGGACAGATCCTGAGCCTTTGTGCAGTAATCTACACCTGGATTTACTGCCTCTGTCCACAATAACAGACATTATATAGACTAAATGTCCTCTAAAATTAATATGTATTTGAAACATAGGATAGCAAACTATTGCATGATCAAAAACAAATTAATTTTAGCAACAAAAAAAAAAAGTCTCTGTTTGAATGTCTGGGGTCGCCACAAATTTGTGATGTTAAAATGGGGTCAGGAGTGAAAAAAGGTTGGGAGCCACTGTACTAAAGCAAAGACAAAAATGTGAAGTTTACATTATTTACAGTGTCTTCTGTTATTATTTTATTGGTCCGGCCCACTTGAGATGGAAATGGGCTGAATGTGGAACTTGAACTAAAATGAGTTTGGCAGCCCTGAGCTAAAGGGACCAATTAGAATGGAAAAAGGCTCATTTTCCAATGACTAATGAGTGGCCGCTAAGGAAACCTATGGACACATCCACCTAAGCCGGGGGCCTCAAACTCATTTTCGTTCAGTTCCACATTGAGCCAAATTTGATCTGAAGCGGGCCAGACCAGTGAAATAATAACATAATAATATATAAATCATGTCAACTCCAAACTTTCTTCTGTTTTAGAGCAAAAAAAAATAGTAAAATTATGTGATGAACATGTTTCCATCTACCAACTATCCTTTAAAACAATGTGAATAATATGAACAAACTGACATTTCTGAAGAAAACTAAGCACAATTTTAACAATATTCTGTCTCAGTTTATCATTTAAACATGTACATTACAAATTACAGATCACAGTGGATAAACAATCACACATAACATTTAAGAACAGGCAGAATATTGTTAAAATTATACTTCAGACATTTGAAAATATTTATATTTGTTGAGGTTATTCATGTTTTTGTGAAATGTTAGTTTGTTTTAGTGTAAATACGGTAAAATGACATGAAAATTTTTATATTTACAAAGAGAAATATTTGGAGTTATGAGTATTTACAGGCTATTATGACAGTATTGGACTGATCCGACCCACTGCAGATTGGTCTGAATATGGAACCTGAACTAAAATGATTAATTTCTTCAGTGTAATTTTTGCATTTCATAAATTCATCCCAGGGGCCAGACTGGACCCTTTGGGGGGCCGGATTTGGCCCCCGGGCCGCATGTTTGACCCCTGTGCTCTAAGCTGTTGTTCTGCTCTGCAGTGTGTGTGTGTGTTCGTACCTCGTTGTGTGGTAGGTAGTTGGACAGATGAGCTTTCTCTGCCAGAGCGTCGTCGATCGTCTCAAAGTAGCTCTTCTCCACAACATCAAACGCCTGAAAAAAGAAGGAAACCTGCGTCAGGTGTGCAACAGCAGAACCCCAGTCAAACACAAGGGACACCACTGACCGGTCTGAACCAGATCTGACCAGTCTGGACCAGACTATCCTAACATGTTTTAAAATCCTCATTCTTTCAGAATATTTACTAGGCCTGTAACAGTACACATAATTTTCGGTTCAGTACGTTATCGGTTTACAAAGCCACGTTTTGTTTTTTTCGGTTCAGTATTGAAGAAAGAAAACCCCTCAAAACATCTTTAATGCATTTATGAATTTTTGAACATTTTTCCACCAATTTTTGGAGATAACAGCAGGGTTCTCGCTAGGGTCACTGAACATCGGGGCCCCTGATGCTGTCCCCCTGGGGGGCCCTGACGCTGAGATTTGACCTGCGATGCTGTCTTTCAAGCAGCGTAGCGGTGTTTGTGTGTGTGTGTGATCGTCCAGCGAAATGATAACGAGATTTGATTTTGAAAAAATATATTCCCTTGTCTTGGCACAAAGCGCTGCAGACAGGAAATGAGAACAATAAAATCCACACCCCTTTGTGTGCCTTGGTATTGTCTGACGCCCGCACGGCAACATCACTTGCCTTACGCTCCTGGACCCCCCTAAAACCTCACATCATGTACGCAGCGTGCGCTGCAGGCATTTAGCAGGCGCTTTTTTCCAAAGCAACTTACAGGGGAAAACCAATCAAATCAATCAATCAATCAAATTGTATTTATATAGCGCCAAATCATAACAAAAGTTATCTCATGACACTTTACATATAGAGTTGGTCAAAACCAGACTCTATTTCTATATCTATATCTAATAATAGATCTATATCTGTTATTTATTGTTGTTTGTTTGCTTATCAATCATTTATGTACCAGTACTTATATTTTGTAGGTTGATTTTTGTTTTGATATCACTGTCGACATGTTCCAAATAAAGACTTCATTCATTCATTGATTCATTCATTCATTGATTCATTCATTCATCCAAAAAGGGTTTCTGTTCCATTTCTCTCTTGAACATGTTCCTATCTCGTGGCTAGCGAGCTGCTAGCTACACAGCTCAGTATAAGGTGAAAGAAGCCGCCCAAATGTGAGCAGACCTGTGTGAGGATCCTGCGGACGTCGTTGTCTGTGTGACTGGAGTTGAGCTGACCCAGCAGCAGTTCAGCCGTCAAACACTGGGAGGCGAAGCTGGCCACTCTGCTGCCGTCGTAACCGTTAAAGACGCCGTAGAGGAAGCAGCCCTCCTCTCCTCTGACAGGAAACACAAGCACACAGAAGGTCTGTGAAGGGTGGACGACGGAAGGACGAAAAGCTGCAGAGAACGCCTCCACAGAACCAGCAGGAGAACCAACACTAAGGCTCCGCCCACAGCAGGTCTAATGCACAATTCAGACTTTATGAGTCAAATCTGATTTTTTCTGTGTGTTGGTTCATATTCCACATTAAATGTGACTTTTATCAGTTTTAGTCTGAACTGAATGTGACCCTGAAGTGACCCACATGCACTAAAGAGGTCCTGAAGAGACCCACATGCACTAAAGAGGTCCTGAAGTGACCCATATGGACTAAAGAGGTCCTGAAGAGACCCACATGCACTAAAGAGGTCCTGAAGTGACCCATATGGACTAAAGAGGTCCTGAAGAGACCCACATGCACTAAAGAGGTCCTGAAGTGACCCACACAGACTAAAGAGGTCCTGAAGTGACCCACATGCACTAAAGAGGTCCTGAAGTGACCCACATGCATTAAAGAGGTCCTGATGGAATACCAGACCATGCAGATACACACTGTGTTTACAGAAGGAAATATGGTTTTCCTCTGCTCCGACCAACAACTGGAACCAACAACGGGGACGTTTGTCGCATTTCAATGACGGAAAGGTCGGATAAATGTGACCTGGACGTTCAGACTGAAGTCACATTGGAAAATATCAAATCTGGATGTGATTTAGGACCACATATGAAAGTGGTCCAGGTCAGATTTAGGACCACATATGAAAGTGGTCCGGCTCAGATTTAGGACCACATATGAAAGTGGTGTGGGTCAGATTTAGGACCACATATGAAAGTGGTCTGGGTGAGATTGAGGACCACATATGAGAGTGGTCCAGGTCAGATTTGGGGTCTTTAAGGGTTAAAGGTGGATGTTTGGGTCTTTAAGGGTTAAAGGTGGATGTTTGGGTCTTTAAGGGTTAAAGGTGGACGTTTGGGTTTTTATGGGTTAAAGGTGGACGACACATGTACTGGATGCTGGATTGTCCTTCTACGTCATGTGTGTCCTCTCTACAACACAACATGATTGGGTGTGGTTTTAGACGTGGGCGTTCCCGGAGCTCTCACCTGAACCTGAGGTGTCCGTCCTCGTTGGGGTGGCTCTGGGTGCCTTTACCGTCTGGACCGTACACACAGTTTGGCGCTGTTCCCACCCCGCACATCTCACACGGCGGCAAGTCATCTGTCCAGCTCTGGTCCTGCCAAAGCAAAACCACAAAAGGTCACCGACAACACTTAATTGGACAAAGCAAACCAAGCAGGGACAGTGGCAGAAAGAGTCGAATCACAAACAATGAGGGTTTCTTCAAATATGACCAAAGCAATACGGTATAATTCAGGTTTTCATGTCATCAGATCAGAGATATGACAGATATAGACCACTACCAGCTACTGGTGTTCACCAGCATCTGACAGGTACGGGATTAGTATGTTTATGTTCTTGGCACATGTTGCAAAATTGCACAAACTAAATTAATTAATTAGATTCTTTGGGCTAAATTGTCTGTTTAATTTTTTCTTTCAGGGCTGTGTTTTAGTCAGGGAAATAGTTTGTTTGCGCTGTTCAAAAACTTGCAAATCGGTCTCAAAGATCAATGTAAAGAATCATGATAAAATCGAGATCGTGATTTTATTTTTTAAAAATCGTGATATATTTTTGCCATATCGCTCACCCCTAGCTGAATAATTAATCCAATTGGAATCGTCATTAAAATATGGGCTTACAAGTGCAATGACATAATGGAGTTTGAAGGTTCAGACTGTGGAAAATGAAAACTCCAAACACATATTGTCAAAAGCTGAAGGTGTTTCATGCTTTGTTTATGTTTATCACTTTTTGTTGAAGTTGGGCTTTGTAAAGAAATTAACAATCTATTCCTTTATTATGTATGGGGAAAAAAACAAACACTATCTCAATAAATAAATGAATTAATTGATTAATTAATTAAACTAACCTGTCCCTGTATCCCTGTGTAGGGTTTCTGCCAGTTTAACCCTGTATGTTTGACTTGACCTTTTTAAATGGCTAATTCAGCCATTTCCTCTGATTAACCAGGTAACTAGACTCACTCTTGCTCAAAGTAACTGTAACTGTAATCCAGCTTTAACTTTTCAGACTGCATGCCTGTGAACACTTTGAATACCAATAATTTTCTGCACTTGCAGACCTTAAAGCCAAATAAGAACCTTCCAACTTCAGCATGTCTTTGCTCTCTTTCTACACTGGTACATGTGTGTTTACATTGTCTACACTACTACTACATTTGTACATTTTATAATACTTTTTTTTTTATATTTTTTTAAACCTGAACCTTTCATAACAGTATATCTGTAATTTGCACATATTTTTTGATTGCACACTTTCTAGATTTCATACTTTTCTAAGATATGTCTGTATGCTATTGTGTTGTTATTCAGATATAAGTCCACTGCCGCTGGTACAGACCACCTGCAATTTCGTTGCACAGCTGTTGTAATGACAATAAAGCCTATTCTATTCTATTCTATTCTATTCTATTCTATTCTATTCTATTCTATTCTATTCTATTCGTTTACTAAGTTGCTTGGTAACCAGACCGGGCTAGTACATTGGAATACATGCCGGAATCCGAAATTAATGAGCCAAACAGTTACTTCCTATACTCCAATATACCATATTATATTCTATTATAAT
>NC_043957.1:59397187-59447187 GCF_902148855.1 Sphaeramia orbicularis
TGCGCCACCATTCAGATGCGGCATGTGGGCTGCGCCGTAGCTTTTTGTTTGACCAGGTGAGTCTAGACGTCCTGTTTTGTTTTTTCTTTTGACAGGCTTTAGTTGTGGAGTTGTTTATTAGGGTAGGGGTAGCGGTCTGTGGCCAGGTCCGACGGTCCTGTACAGGGCTGGTCCGATCCACATACCGTCCTTTTGTTAAGTTTACCCGCTCACCTTGGTCCTTGCTTTTCCTTTGAAACTTTGGGTTTTTTTTTTGTTTGTTTAGGGCACGGGAAGGGGTTAAAACTAGGATTAAATCTATACTTACCTTTAAGTAAGAATAAAGAACTTTGTAATTTGAATTCTTGGGCCTCCTGTGTCCTGTGTTAAATATGTTGCAACCTTCGGGTCATAACAGGAACTTAGTGTTGATTGGTTTTTGGTAGAGCACTCCATAGCGTTTGCTTGAGTAGTTCATCGAACGCAAGTTTCATTTTCATAAAAAAGTGATCGAATTGAGGCTGCCAACAAACGGAGACGTGTTCAAAAAAACCCAAAAAACAATATGCTGTGAAAAACTCAGCTCCTCTATCACTGAGGATCAATCCTTTCAAAAACCAAAGCAGCTAGCGTCCTTCGGCCCACTGTCTATTTTACTTTTGGATGCTTCCACCTTCTCCTTTCTCCTTACGCTTCATACTCAACCACTTCTTGCACTCTTCTTTGGGGTTTTCTGTTCAAAGTTTTTCTTCCACGTAATAGCCTAAATAATCGTATTGGCACCACCTGTTGATTTGATGTTTAAGCTGCAGTATGTAGGAATTATGTTCTAAGTAATTGTAAAATTGCCTTGACTGTCACCAGACATGAAGGAATCATGTTCATTTCAAATACTGATCTCACTGACAGTAGTAGTCCAGCCAGAATATGTGCAGTTGAACAGCTCAGTGTCAGCCCTGAAATGATGTTTATGTTGACATTGTGTGTTTTGGTCTGATGCCCCGCCCATCACCTGTCTGCCAATCACAGAGTCAGAAGCCTTTCAGCATCCAGGTTGCCAGATCCCTGTGGGCTGCAGCTGGAACATTTCTGATCACAAATGTCTGACGTTATTAAACCTAAAAGGACTCTTATTATTCCCAAATACATCGTGACAAAGTGAGAAATAAAACAAGGAGATGTATAGGAGATGATTTAGAAACATGGAGACGGCTGAAAGAGCAGAAGGATTTGAAGACCGACGCCGGCCCTGCCTTAGTCTGACCACCGGTAAGAGCCACTCAGAGCCGGGGTCGCGGCCTCTTCACCCGGTCCCTTCTTCCGGGGCCGGGCAGCAGTCTCTTCTCCTGGCCCCGGTGAAGAGACTGCCGGTCCGGGACTGGTGAACAGACCAGGTACCGCTGTAGGACTGGTGAACAGACCGGATACCGGTGTAGGACTGGTGAACAGACCGGGTACCGGTGTAGGACTTGTCTCTTGCCATGGTAGCTCCTTGTAGTTCAGTGTTTTCTGTGGAAGTGACCTGTTCATTTAGCGGTGTGTAGTACGAACGGGGGGGGGTGTTCGGTCCGTGGTTCGGTCGGGGGGGGGGGGGGTCGGTAGCTCGGTGTCCGTGGTTCGGTCGGGGGGTTCGGTTGGTAGTTCGGCGTCTGTGGTTCGGTGTGTGTGGGGGGGATCAGTAGTCCGGAAAGTGTGTGGGGGGGGTTCGGTAGTTCGGCGTCTGTGGTTCGGTCGGGGGGGGGGGGCGGGGTCGGTAGTCCGGTGTCCGTGGTTTGGTGGTGGTGGTGGGGGTGTCAGTTGTTCGGCGTCCGTGGTTCGGTGGTGGTGGTGGGGGGGGTTAGAGCTCCTGAATCTTCGCAAATTTTCATTTGACTGTGCAGGACGTTTGTTCTGGCCTGTTATATATTAGACTTATGTAGAGTAAGTCTGGTGATGATTTTTTTGTATGAAATTTATGGTGTGGTGGCAAGGATTAGAGGAAACGCTAGTAGTGGATGCTCATGCGGGATCTGGCAACCTGTAGCCTGGGCGGAGGAGGAGAGGATACCACGTTCTACAGTATTTTGAATGTAATTGCAGTACCAGTTTTGGCCACAGTCCTACATACTGCAGCTTTAATATCGCTACACTGAAAGTGAAACTCCAGACTCTTTACTAATTCCTCTATTGCTGCATTTCTACTACATGGAACCGGTTTGACTCGGCTCGTCTCCCGTTGTTATGCACCTCATTTCCTTTCCCCTTCCTTCAGAAACTTGTATTTGAGGGGGTACGGATGACGGCCTGGTGTTCACTCTGCTGCTAGATTCACAAGCGTCGCTAAGTAGGGAATCAAACAAATCACACACTGTGGACAAATGTTTGAGCTGATTGGAGGGATTCCACCCTTTAGAAGAAATGGAAGCTTTGACAGAGTTCAACTGGACCTGGTGTGGTCTGTTTGGATCTGGTGTGTTCTGTTTGGACCTGGTGTGGTCTGTTTGGACCTGGTGTGTTCTGTTTGGATCTGGTGTGGTCTGTTTGGACCTGGTGTGGTCTGTTTGGACCTGGTGTGGTCTGTTTGGATCTGGTGTGTTCTGTTTGGACCTGGTGTGGTCTGTTTGGATCTGGTGTGGTCTGTATAGACCTGGTGTGGTCTGTTTGGACCTGGTGTGGTCTGTTTAGACCTGGTGTGGTCTGTTTGGACCTGGTGTGGTCTGTTTGGACCTGGTGTGTTCTGTTTGGATCTGGTGTGGTCTGTTTGGACCTGGTGTGGTCTGTTTGGACCTGGTGTGGTCTGTTTAGACCTGGTGTGGTCTGTTTGGATCTGGTGTGGTCTGTTTAGACCTGGTGTGGTCTGTTTGGACCTGGTGTGGTCTGTTTAGACCTGGTGTGGTCTGTTTGGACCTGGTGTGGTCTGTTTGGACCTGGTGTGGTCTGTTTAGACCTGGTGTGGTCTGTTTGGACCTGGTGTGGTCTGTTTAGACCTGGTGTGGTCTGTTTGGATCTGGTGTGGTCTGTTTGGATCTGGTGTGGTCTGTTTAGACCTGGTGTGGTCTGTTTGGATCTGGTGTGGTCTGTTTAGACCTGGTGTGGTCTGTTTAGACCTGGTGTGGTCTGTTTAGTTTGTTTCTGCCTCAACTCCATGTTGTCTTCATTCTGACCAAAACAATGCAGCATACATGTGATGTCATCGTGCATGTGCAACGATGACGTCGTTCGTTGCACATGCACGATGACGTGCATGTGCAACGAAGGTGGAATCGATAAACGATTCCGAAGAATGGAGCTACTGAGACCTGGTTTTCAAAAAGAACCGGTTCTCGATTTCCATCCCTATCGACACCTCAATTAAAAGACACATTTTTGTTGTCATTTCTTTTTGTCTTGACTGTTTTTGATCCAATGATTGGTACAAATGTTTTTAAAACAATGACGGACACAGTAGACTCTTCACAGGTATTTCTGACTGGAGGTTTTGGAGTGAAAAGTGGACCGGACCTGCTTACCCAGGTGAAAATAGAGAAGAAGGCGAAGGTGATAGCGGCCCGGGCAGCGTCCCCTCCCTCCTTCAGCGGGTTGTCCTCACGTTTGGTCACCTGCCACTGATTGGCCAAGAAACAGAAACCGACAAACCACATGAAGGACCAGAAGGCTGAGAAAAGACAGAGGGAGACACAAAGGACAAGTCAGAACCGGAACCAGTAGGACTGTGGAGACGGTGGCACCAAAAAGACCTGAACAGTCAGAGGAACAGAAGACACACAGACCAGAGCTTTAGTTTTATATGTACAGTATATATGTGTGGGTTTTCCAATCAAACCTTCCATGGCTGACTCACGTAAAAACTGCGTTCTCCACAAAAGTTCATCTTCTCAGATTTATTGAACAAAAATGTGAAAAATATCAAGTAAAATACATACAGGAATTCACTGCATACGTTTTCTGTCCAAAATATGGCGAAAATACATACGAATTTAACCACACAGGCCAAACAGGGTCAGAAAAACCGTGAGCTCCTCTGGGTTCGAATGCCGTATAACCCCCCCCATTAAAAAGTACTGTATTGATATTCTTAGGTATTTATTCAAATGCGACACGGTGGTGCAGTGGTTAGGACTGGTGCCTCACAGAAAGAAGGTCCTGGGTTCGATTCCAACACCAGTCGACGGTGGGTGGGACCTTTCTGTGTGGAGTTTGCATGTTCTCCCCGTGTCTGCGTGGGTTCTCTCTGGTACTCTGGCTCCTCCCACCATCCAAACACATGCGTTAATTGGTTAATCTAAATTGCCCATAGGTGTGAATGTGAGAGTGATTGTTTGTCTCTATATGTTCAGCCCTGAGATGAACTGGAGACTTGTCCAGGGTGAACCCCGCCTTCGCCCCTATGTAGCTGGGATAGGCTCCAAGAGACCCCCGTGACCCTAGTAAGGATAAAGCGGGTTCAGAAAATGAATGAATTATTCAAATGCAGGTATTATGGAGGTTCATTTTTACCTCCGCCAGGAGGTATTGTGATCACTTTACTTTGTTTGTTTGTTTGTTTGTTAGCAAGATAACTCAAAAAACTTATGGATGGCTTTCCATGAAATTTTCAGGAAACATTAATACTGGCACAAGGAAGAAATTATTAAATTTTGGTGGTAATGGCGGGGGGGGTGGGGGTGGGGGCACTGTCTTGGCAGAGGTCTGCGTTCTGAGTGCTTTTCTTGTTGTTTTTTGTTTCTCTTTATTGTTTATATCTTATTTATTATTATTTAACCCTGTTTTATTAAATAATGGTTATTTGAAGCAACCTAAAACACTTTTACTGTCTGAGAGGCAGATGGGAGTTCCTTTGGAAACTAGGAGAACTAGAAAAATGTTGTGATAGAACATTAGATCCTGTTCTGAAATAAAAATGTGTTTAGTATTTGTGCAGATTTCTGGTGTAATTCAATCCTTCCAGGAAATAACCTTAAAAAAAAAAAAAAAATTGCCTTTTTAGCAGTATCATGATATATTGTGATATATCATATCAGGATCTTAGTATTGTGATTTGTATCGTATCCCCAGATTCTTGCTGATACACAGGCCTACCTATGACATAGATCAGAGCAGTAAGTCCACATGAGGCTGTCAGCTCTCTGTGTGAGGAAGGATCTTCTTTATTCCTCTTGGTCTTCTCTTATTGTGTGTAATTAGATGCTGTATTTATTTATTTATCTATTTATTTACTTACTTGTAGTGCATTTGTTTATACTCTTGACCATGTCATTATGGGAAGATTTTTAATGGTTATGTGGAATTCACCTTAAATCACACATAGTTTCCCAATATCTGTTGGAAGTCTGTGTATCTGTGTGACAGAACCTCCTCCACTAACCGTCCACTCCACATCCATCACTAGGGCTGTATATCAGCAACAATCTGGCGATACAATACAAATCACAATACTAGGATCACCATACGATATATCACAATATATCATGATGCTGTTAAAAAGCAATTGTTTCGTTTGTTTCTTTTTTGTTAAATGATTATTTCCTGGAAGAATTGAATTCCATCATAAATCTGCACAAATCCTAAACACATTTGTATTTGATCCCAACAGGATCTAATGTTCTATCACTAAATGTTCCAACTGTGTTCAAACTGAAGTTCTGTTTTACAGACATTCCAGTTTCAGATCCTGTTCAAATGTTCAGATTCTATTAGTTCACAACTAACATCAGAACAGGATTTGAGTTCAATCCCAAAGGAACTAACATTATTGAATAAAAGAGTGTGAAATAATAATAAATAAAATATAAACAATAAAGAAAAACAAAAATGAACCTCCACAATATCTGCATTTGAATAAATACCTAAAAATATCGATACAGTATTGTGAAATGAAATATTGTGATAAATTGCAGAAGTGATATTTTCTCACACCCCTATCCATAACATGTGTTCAGTACCTGATAGTCCAACGTCGGCCAACACCGCCTTCTTGCGGTCTTTGACGCTGCTGATCTGGGGAAAGTAGACGTCCAGAGCTAAGAAGGCCATGCAGCAGAGGAAGGCCATGGAGCCCATGAAGACCCCATAGTTGCAGGCGTTCTGGTTCCGGTTGAAGATGCAGTATTCCTCCACCTCATTGGGCCGGTTGATGTAGCCTTCATTGGCGATGCACCCGAATATGACGATAGAGAAGAGCTAGAGAGGAAGGACGCACAAAGACAAGAACAAGACACATGAACACATGAACGGGTGAGTCTGGATACACATACTGTATGTGACAAGGTTATTATCGTAACGAAAACTAATGAAATGACCAAAACTAGAACTGTAAAAACATTTTCATTAACTGAAATAAATAAAAACTATAATTAAAAGAAAAAAACCATAACTAACTGAAACTGTATTGTGTGTTTATAAAACTAACTAAAACAGATAAAAATTCTGGATCAAATTCCCTTGGTTTTGGTCTTTGTCAATGTCAGATTGATGTTAAATGGATTTCTTTGTCTCTCTCAGTTTTCTGTGCTGTCTCCATACGACACTTTTTGCTCCGTCACTTGTGTTCACTTGTGGTTTCCAGTCGTCTTCTGGTCCCCACTCTACCTGGAAACATGGAGACTAAAGCAGCAGAGTCCTGTCTGGGATTGATTTGAATAGGAGCACAGAGAAGAAGAGAAAAGAGACCACTGAACTACAACTGAACTACAACTGAACTACAACTGAACTACAACTGAACTACAACTGAACTACAACTAAACTACAACTGAACTACAACTGAACTACAACTAAACTACAACTGAACTACAACTAAACTACAACTAAACTACAACTGAACTACAACTAAACTACAACTGAACTAAAACTAAACTACAACTGAACTACAACTGAACTACAACTGAACTACAACTAAACTGAAACTGAACTGAAACTAAACTACAACTGAACTACAACTAAACTACAACTGAACTAAAACTAAACTAAAACTAAACTATAACTAAACTAAACTACAACTAAACTAAAAGTAAACTAAACTAAGCATTTAGAAAAAAATGAAAACTAATAAAAACTATCAAACCTGCTCTAAAAATGAATTAAAATGAACTGAATTAGAGAAAAAAAGTCTAAACTAAATAAAACTAAACTAGAATGAAAAATCCAAAACTATTAGAACCTTGATGCCAATACACAGTCAGAACGTAGACAACATGGCGTTGAGGCAGAAATGGTCCAAACAGACCACACCAGGTCCAAACAGACCACACCAGGTCCAAACAGACCAGGTCCAAACAGACCACACCAGGTCCAAACAGACCACACCAGGTCCAAACAGACCAGGTCCAAACAGACCACACCAGGTCCAAACAGACCAGGTCCAAACAGACCACACCAGGTCCAAACAGACCACACCAGGTCCAAACAGACCACACCAGGTCCAGTTGAACTCTGTCAAAGCTTCCATTTCTTCTAAAGGTGGAATCCCTCCAATCTGCTCAAACATTTGTCCACATGTGATTCATTTACAGGAATGTCATGTATGTGATTCTCTACTCAGCGGCGCTTATGAATCCAGCTGCAGAGTGAACACCAGGCCGTCATCTGGGCCCAGTTCTGGTTCCGGTGCAGGCAACAAACGTCGTACCCCCTCAAATACAAGTTTCTGAAGGTAGAGGAAAGGAAATGAGGAGCACAACAACAGGACACGAGCAGAGTTGAACCGGTTCCACGTAGTAGAAATGCAGCAATAGAGGAATTAGTAAAGAGTCTGTAGTTTCACTGTCACTGTACGCCCCCCCCCCCCCCCCCCCCCCCCAACCGGGCCCAGCGTCATCTGTTCTTGTTCATACTGTATATGTTCTATTTTCTGTGCAGATGGAAATATAAAAGACAGTTAATGCAAACACACCTGTTTGGACTCTTTTATTCCTTCACCCAATGAGAACTGATAAGAGAATCGATCAGGAATCGGAATCATTAAATTCTTATTGGTTCCCATCACTAGTACTGGTGCGTGGAACGTTTGTGTTCACACTGATAAAAGTAAGTGGACTTTGGGGTCCACTGTACTCGGATACCTGCTCTGAAAACGGCCTAAATGACACCACACTAATGAGTCCACACTGAGACGCAAAAACCAAAGGTTTTCAGATTTATTTTAAACAAATCAGCTGATACTGGAGTCCGTCCGTCCATGAGCGTATACACAACCTTTCATTTCCTCTCACCCTCCCTCCCTCTCTCCCTCTTTCCTTTCAGCTTCACTCTGTCTTTAATCTCATTCCTTGCTGTTTTTCATTAACAGAGGTATGTGTGTAGACCCCCCCCCCCCCCCCACCACCACCACCCTTCATCTGCCCGCAACCTTTTTCATTAAACAGAGAAACCATAATGGGATGAAGAGATGGAAGGATGATGAAGGGGCAGGATGGAGGGAAACACTGGGGATGGAAGGGTTAAGGAGGAGTCAGGGCTATTTATAGAGCGGCTGCATCATGCCCCCCCCCCAACCCCCCCACCTTGGCCTCTCTCATCTTTCTTCATTACTGGCCCAGGCTTTGCCCACAAGCATTCTGGAGAAAACTGAGCATGCTCCAACACACACACACACACACACACACACACCACACACACACACACACCACACACACACACACCACACACACACACACACACACACAGGGACAGTTTGTCCACAGTTTCTCATGCCTGACTTCATGTTTACATTCAGACGCTCGTGCACAATCACATGATGTTGGTCAGATGTCCGAAAGTACACTTTGTGTATACAGAGAGGTGTGTGTGTGTGTGTTTTACAGTTGCATATGTGTGTGTGTACGTGTGTGTGTGTGTGTGTGCATGTGTGTGTTTTACAGTTGCATGTGTATTATGTATTTTGCACATGTGGCTCTGCAAAAAAAATGTACAGTGGTTGAAACTAGACTAACCTTTACACAGATGTAAAAAAAAAAAAAAAAAAAATTACTAGGGATGTGACGATAACTGGTAAAACAATAAACTGCAGTAAAATCACAGACGGCTAGTATTAGCGTTTAAATTCTAAAACTCATGATAACTGTGTTTGATTAATGCACTTTTAGGGGAAAAAACCTTATGTACAGATCTACTTTTATGTCAAATATTTGAGTATAGTTTTAATTTATTACAATTTTAATTTTCTATACCTAATATTTGAACCAATATTCACTTTTAAAGTCTGTGAAAAGGTTCGTTAAACATCTGTGTGTTATTTATGCAATAAATTATATACATTTTTCAAATTGGATTTTATATATTTTTGTGTGTGTTTTTTGTCCTTTTGTGTTTTTATAGTAGGTTAAAGTGAAAAAATAACAGACAGATGATATAGATGAAGTTGTGCTGAAAAAACAGATCCAAACATGGGTATAGTAAACATTTGTTTCTATAGTATATAAAGGAAAAATCAAAAGGACTGAAAAACAGACAGAACAGACTCAGACCACTAAGGGTTAATATTGGAATGTTTCTGACACAGAAGGGACAGTGGGACTATTATTTTATTTTATTTTATTTATTTATTTATTTTTAAATATAGCTTGGTTAAATTATTTCAGTGTGTGTATCAGTACTTTTTGAACATTTTGAGCACAATTTCAACAATATCATGATAATAATGAGAACTGTGATTGGTCACAATAACTGTGATCTGAAATGTTCATCTGGTTCCATCCCTTTTAATTCCAATCTAACACACTCATCTACAAATATACTTCAGGCTGTCTTCACACCTGGACAGTCCTCTGCTCCGCTGATTGGATTCAGATGGAAGGCTGTGTGAACAGAAGCAGCATGTGACAAACTGCGCTGGCATTGGACAGAAAAGTTGGGGGTGGGGCCAATCAGAGACGACAGGTGTTGATGAAAACAAACATGGAGGTTCTACGAACAGTTGTGGTTTTCAGAATCTGTGTTCTATCTGTACAGACACACATTTACTAAAATACTGTGAAGTGTCCACAACAGCTGATTGGATCCAGTTTGGACAAATGGACATGTGACCAAATGTCCAGGAGACGTTCAGTGTCCTCATTGGTCCACGTCTGTCCTCAGCTCACGGCTGCTGCTGTTCACTCTGACTACCCATGATGCTCTGCTCCTTCCAGAGGCTACGGTGGCTCATTAAGAACAGAAAGGCTGATGGTTCCTTTCTTTTTTTCTTTCTTTATTTAGGATCGCCATTAACTGTACACTGTAAAAAAAAAAAATCTGTAATTTAACAGAATTTTTACTGCTTATTTGACAGATTTTTCCTGTATTTTTCAGATACAGGAAAATATCAATGAAATGACAAAAACAGACTGATTTTACATGTCAAATGGAAAATAACATGAAAAAACTGTAACTGAAGAACCAGAAAATTTCCATTTTTTTAAAAGAAATGTTTTCTTTTTTCACAGAAAAATACAGTTAAAATACATTTGCAAATGTATCGGAATTTCACAAATATTTCTTTTCTATTTATGAGATTAAACTGTTAATTTAAAGTTTAATACTGTAAAAAATATAATAAAAGGAGATAAAATTACTGACAATTAACTGTAAAAGAAGTATTAGTTCTGTCAGTTGAACCAGACTTGTTTGTTAATTGACAAATATCTTGTGTAATTACAGGAGGTTTCACAACAAAAATGTTGAATAAATGTATTTTTGTGAATGTATAACATGTATAAGCACTGATAAACTGTCCAAATACAGTTTTTATCAGTGGATTGGACAACTGAGTCTCACTGAAAATTATACATACATACATACATATATATATATATATATATATATATATATATATATATATATATATATATATATATATATATAATATATATATATATATATATATATATTTATAGGGAATTGGATTGTTTAAATACATGTAAATATTCTTGATTAAACATTAAAAAGTAAAAAAAAAAAAAAAAAAAAAAAAAAAAAGCAAAATCTCATGTAAAGTTAGGGCAAAAAACTGTATTTTTAATTATGGAAAATTACCGTATTTTTATGAGATGGTTATTTTTTTGTTATTTTACAGTATTTTTTCAGTGCCCCAGCTGCCGGAATAATGCTGTTTTTTTTTACTTTTTTTTTTTTTTTTACAGTGTGGATGATTCAGGGACCGAATACAATACATTCTATTCACAACTAATAAAATATGAACATTTGAGCAAGATCTGAAAGTGTAATATCTGTAAAACAGATTTTTTTTTTAAAATTTGTGTGTGTTTTGTCCTTGTAATTTTATCTTTTTTATCTGTAAAAAATGTGACTTTTTACGCAGGAAAGTTTTGTGATACAGTATTAAATCGTGTTCTGATCAAATAAAAATATGTTCAGTATTTGTGCATATTTCTGGTATGATTCAATTTTCCCAGGAAATAATCTCTTAACATCCCTTAACAGTATTGTGATATATTGCAATATATCATATCGTGGTCCTAGTGTTATGATTTGTATCGTATCGCCACATTCTTGCCGATACACAGCCCTAATCATGTATGTGCAGAACTGAACGACAGTAAAAGACCTTTGAACCCTCTGAAACATTTGACATCTGCTGTTCCACGTGCACGTGGAATCCTGTGGTGCTGTTTGTAGGTGTGCACGTGCACGTAGAACCCTGTGGTGGTGTTAGTGTTTGTAGGTGTGCACGTGCACGTGGAATCCTGTGGTGCTGTTTGTAGGTGTGCACGTGCACGTGGAATCCTGTGGTGCTGTTTGTAGGTGTGCACGTAGAATTCTGTGGTGGTGTTTGTAGGTGTGCACGTGCATGTGGAATCCTGCGGTGGTGTTTGTAGGTGTGCACGTGCATGTGGAATCCTGTGGTGGTGTTTGTAGGTGTGCACGTGCACATAGAATCTTGTGGTAGTGTGGGTGTTTGTAGGTGTGCACGTGCACGTAGAATCCTGTGGTGGTGTTTGTAGGTGTACACAGGTTCCCTCACTCGTTCCCTCGCTCGCTCCCTCGCTCGCTGCCTCGCTCGTTCCCTCGCTCGTTCCCTCGCTCGCTCCCTCGCTCGTTCCCTCGCTCGTTTCCTTGTTCCCTCGCTCGTTCCCTCGCTCGCTCCCTCGCTCGCTGCCTCGCTCGTTCCCTCGCTCGTTCCCTCGCTCGTTTCCTTGTTCCCTCGCTTGTTCCCTCGCTCGCTGCCTCGCTCGTTCCCTCGCTCGTTCCCTCGCTCGTTTCCTTGTTCCCTCGCTCGTTCCCTCGCTCGCTCCCTCGCTCGCTCTCTCGCTCGCTCCCTCACTCGCTCCCTCACTCGCTCCCTCACTCGTTCCCTCACTCGCTCCCTCACTCGTTCCCTCAGCTCTACCACTCCACAGATCACATGGTTCTGACGCTAATGAAAGCACGGCCTGTGAAGGACACCATGTGGGTTTAGATCTTATGACCATCAGACGGTCACTTAGAGGTTTCCAATACTAATGGACACAGGTATGTGTGTGTGTGTGTGTGTGTGTGTGTGTGTGTGTGACCCTCTCAGTCTATTTCTATCCAATGTGATGTCATGACTAAATACACACACCCCTTTAAACTGGTCTGGTATCTGCATGCTTCACAAACGTTCTGTGTTCACACTGTTATGAACCCACTGTCCAACCTGAAACAGTGAGTCCAATACCAGCAACTGAGGGTTAAGGGTTAAATGTAAGGGTTAGGGGTTAGGGTTAAGGGTTAAATGTAAGGGTTAGGGGTTAGGGTTAAGGGTTAAATGTAAGGGTTAGGGGTTAGGGTTAAGGGTTAAATGTAAGGGTTAGGGGTTAGGGGTTAGGGTTAAGGGTTAGGGTTATGTGAAGTGCAGATCTTGTCATAAATTGACACACTTGAATCCCATGTGAAAGGTTGAACATGTGAATGTTTCACAGGACAGATTCACTCCGAGTCACATGACTGTGACTCAGCTGCAGAAACAACATCCATTAAACTGAAGCTGAAACTGGACTGACACTGAAGGGGACACTTCACCGTTCACTGGGGTACTGGAGCTTTACTTTATAGACTGAAAAAATGCACATACACATACCCTGAGCCGCTTATACAGAAACACTGATAATGTTTTAGACATAGAGGGAATTATTTGAGGAAAAAACATAAAAACTGTATAAAAAAAATGATGCTTCAAATGATAAGAACTGAAAATATTTTACAGGTGGAGACTAAGTGTGTGAAATACTAATATACACAACCATGTGGATTTGGGTAGAAACACCCATTTTAGGAACACTGCTGGTACCAGGTTCTGACACGGACAAGTTCAATACCACCAGACCCCCACTATGGTATGGTTCTGGAGTTACCATGGTAACACAAAATACACACAGACAGACAGACAGACAGACAGACAGACAGACAGACAGACAGACAGACAGATAGATAGATAGATAGATAGATAGATAGATAGATAGATAGATAGATAGATAGATAGATAGATAGATAGATAGATAGATAGATAGATAGATAGATAGATAGATAGATCAGGTTTTCACACAGGTGATCACTGTGATTACTGATTATTGATCAGAGGTGCTTCTACAGCTCTGTGCTACGACTCCAGGCCCAGACACTGTAGCTTGGAAAAGTGGCTTTATGTTTCCATAGCAACGACAACACCACAGAATTAAAGGTAGTGTGGAATGTCCAGATCACAGAGCAGTGGGTGGACACTCGGACATTTGTGAGTGTCTATAGACAGGGCCGTTTTCAGCTGCTGAACCGGACCGGACTCATCCCTCCTCAGGGTTTCCACCACACCTGCTCTGGTTTAACTGTAGTCTGTCCTGTGGCTCCAGTACCTGGAGTTAGTTTGGGTTAAATTACAAGTAGAGATGGAAGTAACCGCTCTGTGTACTTCACTAACTTCTTGGATTTCTACCCCTTATATTAACTCAAACATCGGTGCTGTCTACTTCCTGGACTTCCACAACAGGAGAATTACCTCTGTTCAAATCCACCTGAAGTAAATGATCCAGCTCTTTGATTTACTAACACTGTTCATCTTCCAAAAATGAAAGGGGTAATCCATCCATGCATCCATCCATGCATCCATCCATCCATCCATGGGTTCATGTCAAACACCACCCACAGCCACAGTTCAGTCAGATGACAAACACCATCAAACCCGTGTTCAGATCTAAGCCTCTGCAGGAGGACTGGACACTCGTCAGAACACTGGGGTCACATTACTGCTCATCATTCTCTGTCTAGTGTTTGTTTGTTTTTGGGTTTTTTTACTTGAAATTACAATGCTTAGAGTCTGGTTTTGACCAACTCTATACGTAAAGTGTCATGAGATAACTTTTGTTATGATTTGGCGTTATATAAATAAAATGTGATGTGATTAGAATGTTTATATTAATATGACATGAGGTTGACTTTGCACACAAACAGATGGACATATGGACTGGACTGTTTACCTCTGACTGCACCAAAGAAGTTGGATCAGTATTTGGACTCACCAATACCCCCTAACCCTAACCCCCCAACCCTAGCCCCCATGGCCCAGGGGTCACCAGCCCTGGTCCTCCAGGTCCTGGTCCTCCAGGTCCTGGTCCCCCAGGTCCACTCTCCTGCAGGTTTTAGATGTGTCCTCTTCCAGTTCAGGATGCTGCAGAATCTGGTCATAGGTTTAGCATTTGAATCAGGTCTGATGGAAGAAGGATACGTCTAAAACCTGCAGGAGAACAGAGCTGGAGGACCAGGGGTAGTGACCCCTGCCCTAACCCTTAACCCTTAACCATAACCCTTAACCCTAACCCTAACCCTTAATCATAACCCTATCCCTTAACCTTAACCCTATCCTTCCACAGCCACAAATTATTAACTTTAACAAAACATAAATGTTATAAGCTATGAATAAAATTAAATATTAGGTAAAGTACCACAGGTTTACACAACTGTACACTCATCTCACTGATTTAATACAAATATAT
This sequence comes from Sphaeramia orbicularis, assembly GCF_902148855.1. NCBI lineage: Eukaryota > Metazoa > Chordata > Actinopteri > Kurtiformes > Apogonidae > Sphaeramia > Sphaeramia orbicularis. Next base: position 59,412,085 of record NC_043957.1, read on the forward strand.
ACAAATAAAATAACTAACATAAAACACATCATTCAAAACCACCATGCACATATATTAGCCTGTACTGACCAGTAGTGTTCTCTACCCCCCCATATACACCGGACACACCAGTGCATTTGTTTTTGTCCACTGGGTGTGTTTTTCCACGGAAGGCAGGGTCACTTACCCACGACACCACGCGCAGGATGGTCTGCGGCTGCTGGAAGAAGGTGAGGGGGTCGAAGGCTCCTCCGGCTTTGCCCGCTCCGTACGCCTGCATCCCCTCCATGGCGCTCCTCCTCCTCTGAGCCCCGGCCCTCTCTCTCTCTCCTCTGGGTGGGTGAGTGGGTGAGTGGATGGGTGGGGGACACGCGGACAATCCCACGGTGCGCTCCCGTTCTGCTGGAAGATGCGCGCTCGTCTGCGGCTCCTTGGCGCAAAGGCTTGTGGGTGTTTGCTGTGGGATGCTTCCCCGTCCCTGTCGTCCTCTGTCCGGTCAGAGGAAGAGGCTGCGGCCGCCGGTGCTCCGGTGATGCTCTGCCCTCCCTCTCTCTCTCTCTCTCTCTCTCTCTCTCTCTCTCTCTCTCTCTCTCTCTCTCTCTCTCTCTCTCTCCGCACACGAGCCGGTGGCGGACACGTGAACGCGCCCTCCGCCGTCACGCCTCGAATACAGAACACTTTATCACCCCTATGAGTAACACGGACCATGCGCACGAGCATTATGGAGCGCGCTTGCGCCTACAGGAAGTCACGCGCTTTTCCCATTCACGAGCATTATCTTTTTTTTTTTTTTTTTGTGAAAAAACAAAATCATTTTGGTACTTTGATGTTAAATTCTTACATGATTTGAAATGGTTTTATTTTTAAAAGGTGGGCGTGTCCAGGCGGAGGCGAAGGGACCAATAGAAATGGTCCTCCACTCCAGCATCAGTAGGACTGGGTTTTTTTTTTCTCCTTTTTTATTATTATTATTATTATTATTATTATTATTATTATTATTATTATTACTATTATTATTATTACAAAAATAAATAAATAAAAATAATGCAATTTCTCGTAGAGACAACAGGAAATGACAAGGCACTACAAACATCTGCATTTACAAAAAATCAAGGCATTAACATAATAATAATAATAATAATAATAATAATAATAATAATAATAATAATAATAATACAATATTCATAATTATTAAACACGAAAAAACAGGAATTAAAAAAATAAATACACTTCAGCAGCTTCACAAATTGTTTCCACAGATTCACAGAGGATAAACATATTTGTAGATATATTTTTTTTCACACAGTTGCAGTTTGTCAGTTGTTTTTTCCATTTGTTTTTGTGTCTGTGGTATTTACCCAGAGTGAGAATGATGTGAATCAGAAGTGATGGATCTGTGTTCAGATTATTGTTATATAACATGATATCTTTAATTATAAATTGTTGAAAATCCCTGAGTTTATTTTGGAACCAGATATGCAGATATGCCCATGGGGAAAAATTATTGATCATTTTAAATCTGCATTTCTCCACTGTTGGCGTGATTGGCCATTTTATATTATATTATATTATATTATATTATATTATATTATATTATATTATATTATATTATATTATATTATATTATATTATATTATATATGTTTCCAGTGTTTGTCAGATACTATTGAACTGTTTATTTTATATTTGACTTTTTATTATAATCACAATACAGATTTTAACTACTGTATTTGAATATTTGTTATCACATTTTTTTTTTTAAATCTGTAATGTTCAATTCTCCAGATTCTCCTGATACGGAAATAAATGCCCCACGGCTCTCATTACGTAAGCACAAACAGCCAATAAACACACATCTACGCGTGACGCGTGCTCGCTTGTTCAACCAATGAACCAACTGCACTCGGTGTTGCTAAGAGACGCGTTGTTTCCGTGTTGCCAAGGCACGAGAACGAAGGAAAAGCAGAACATCTATTTGTTCCTTCCACCTCTACTCTGTTCCTGCTGCTGTCGACGGGAACTCTGGCATTTCCTTTGCCCGTTCTCCTGGTTCTGACCCGGGGTCATGGTGAAGCTCCGGGCTCGGTGTCTGCTCGTCGGTAGGTAACGGCTGCTAACGGTGGCCGTTAGCATACGAGCTAGCATACGAGCTAGCATACTATTCCCCATTACATGCAAAGAATTTGTGTGGGTTCTAAGAGCTGTTCCTTCTGGCATTATCGAACTGATAAGATGTCATTTAGGACACCAAAAAAGCAAACTACACTGATTTTTTTTTTTTTAAATAGAACTTTATTTCAAAAAAGTTAACTCAGAACAAACATACAGTTGACAAAAGCCACATGAACTTACAACAATCTTCACATCTTAAATATGCATCAAAAGTGGAAGTAGAAAAAGCAGAGACAGAAAACAAACCAATTCTAAGGGATTCTTTAACATAATGCTGCCTCTCCACTACGTCAGGGCTGTCATACTCATGTTAGTTCAGTTCCACATTCAGCTAAATTTGATCTGCAGTGGGCTGAACCAGTAAAATAATAACAGAATATTAATAATAAATAATGCCAACTCCAAACTTTTCTCTGTTTTAGAGCGAAAAAAAGTAAATTTACATTATGAAAAGGTTTGCATCTACAAACTATTCTTTCAAAAGATGTGAATAACATGAACAAACTGAAAAAATCAGTGTAATTTGAACACTATTCTGCCTCAGTTTATCATTTCCACATGTACATTAGAACTTACAGATCACAGTGGATCTACAAACACACAAAACATTTAATAACAGTCAGAATATTGGTAAAATTGTACTTATTTCTCTTAAGACATTTCAGGTTCATATTTGTTCAGGTTATTCACATTTTCTGTGAAATTATACTTGGTTTTAGTGTAAATACATGAAAATATTTACATTTACAAAGAGAAAAAATTGGAGTGGTCATTATTTTTATGTTCTTATGATAGACAGGTACTGTGGAGGTTCTTTTTTTTTTCCTTTATTGTTTATATTTTATTTATTGTTATTTAACACTCTTTTATCAAATAATGTTCGTTCCTTTGTTGGGATTGAACTCAAATACTGTTCTGATGTTAGTTCTGAACTAACAGAATGTGAACATTTGAACAGGATCTGAAACTGGAATGTCTGTGAAACAGAATTTAAGATTTAACACTGGAAAATTTTGTGATATAACATTAGATCCTGTTGTGATCACATAAAAATGTGTTTAGTATTTGTGCAGATTTCTGATATAATTCAATTCTTCAAGGAAATAATAATTTTAAAAAAGAAACAAACAAAAAATTGCCTTTTTAACAGTATCATGATATATCGTGATATATCATATTGTGACCCTAGTATTGTGATTTCCATCGTATCACTAGATTCTTGCTGATACACAGCCCTAGTTATGAGAGGCTGACATTTAACCTCCTCAGACCCAGGAAATGTCAGCAAAGTACCAGCTTTTTTTTTTTTTTTTATTAAATCAGTGCCTATATTGGAAATATTATGATGCAACAGTTTGTTCAGATGCAGTTTTTAAAATTTTCATGGAATGTCCTTTATGGTGGACAGTTTTCTTTTCTTTTTTTTTTTGTATAAAGTTGTGACACTCTTGTCCACAAATGTGGACAGAAAACCCATAGCTGGGTCTGAGGAGGTTCAGGAACATTAGACAGATGAACTAATGGAATGGTACTATAATGCCTTTTTTTTTTCCACATGCTCTGTGGGTGCTCCAGTGTCCATGTGACCTTCTGCTGCTTCTATCCTGCTCTGCTCTGTGTGTTCCAGGAGATTCTGCCGTCGGGGAAAACGACCCTCTCTCACATGTTCAACTCTGATGGGTCTCTGTTTCAAAAGAACTACAGCATGGTAAGAACAAGTGATGCACGACTACCAGTGATGTCCCAGTCTGTTTTTTTTCTTTTTTCTTCCGATCCAATTTTTTTAGAATTAGTTTTGCCGATACCAATCTGACACCGATACTTTTTACTATGAAATTTTTATTTAAATTAGGAGTCATTATTTATAGGTTATTATTCGGGGTGTAAGAAAATATCGGTTCTGCAATATATCGCGATATTTCATTTCACAATACTGTGTTGATATTAAAAAGTGCTGTATCGATATTTTTAGGTATTTATTCAAATGCAGATATTGTGGAGGTTCATTTTTTTTTTTTTTTCTTTTTTGTTTATATTTTATTAATTATTATTTAACACTGTTTTATTAAATAATGTTCGTTCCTTTGTTGGGATTGAACTCAAATCCTGTTCTGATGTTAGTTCTGAACTAATAGAATCTGAACATTTGAACAAGATCTGAAACTGTAATGTCTGTAAAACAGAATTTTAGTTTTAATACTGGAATATTTTGTGATAGAACATTAGATCCTGTTGGGATCAAATAAAAATGTGTTTAGTATTTGGACATGTTTCTGGTGTAATTCAGTACTTCAAGGAAATAATCATTTAAAAAAAGAAACAAACAAAAAAAAGCCTTTTTAACAGTATCATGATATATCGTAATATATATCGTATCGTGATCCTAGTATTGCGATTTGTATGGTATCACCAGATTCTTGCCGATACACAGCCCTAGTTATTATGCTATTATTTTACTATAGATCACAGTTGATCTGAATGTGGAACCTGAACTAAAACAGCTATGACACCTTTGACTCTTAGTATCTTTAGTATTATTTTTGCACTTTCCAAATTCAGACTGTGGGACAAATTAGAACCTCTGACGGGCCGGTTTTGGCCTGTGGGCCGTATGTTTGCTCCCCCTGCTATAGCATGTCTGTGGACAGGTCCATCCAGGGATTATATATGTCAGGGTAGAGACTGCGATCTGGTAGGATCGGCGATTCTACCAGTAGAGACTCCGATCGTAGTCTCTACTGGTAGAAACTCCGATCTGAACCCTAACCCTAACCCTAACCCTTCTACTGGCAGGATCGGAGTTTCTACCAGTAGAGACTCTGATCGGAGTTTCTACTGGTAGAGACTACGATCGGAGTCTCTACTGGTAGAATCACCGATCCTACCAGATCGCAGTCTCTACCCTTACATATATATGTTTGACACCTGTGCACTAATATTTATCAAAAAATGACATCGCATTTCTCTTTGTCACCAGAAGGGAGCAGCCATCTTGAAACAAAGGAGGTGAGGTCATGTGTTGGTTAGCTGGTGTCTGCCGTTTATTATTCAGCAGGAGTTCATGAAGTAAACACAGTTTTATTCAGTTCACAGCTCATGATGTGTTTAGAACAAACTCAGAATATCACAAGGATGAAGTCAAACATCGGCACAGTTTGTCTTTGCATAGCAGGTTCAGATTCTGTAAAGCACAAGTGTCAAACATTTGGCCTGGGGCCTAAAACTGGCCCACCAAAGGGTCCAATCCGGCTCACCAAAGGATCCAATCAGGTCCACCAAAGGGTCCAATCCGGCCCACCAAAGGGTCCAATCAGGCCCACCAAAGGGTCCCAACAGGCCCACCAAAGGGTCCAATCAGGCCCACCAAAGGGTCCAATCCGGCCCACCAAAGGGTCCAATCAGGCCCGCCAAAGGGTCCAATCAGGCCCACCAAAGGGTCCAATCCGGTCCGCCAAAGGGTCCAATCAGGCCCGCCAAAGGGTCCAATCAGGCCCACCAAAGGGTCCAATCAGGCCCACCAAAGGGTCCAATCAGGCCCGCCAAAGGGTCCAATCAGGCCCACCAAAGGGTCCACTCAGGCCTGCCAAAGGGTCCAATCAGGCCCACCCAAGGGTCCCAATAGGCCCACCAAAGGGTCCCAATAGGCCCACCAAAGGGTCCAAACAGGCCCGTAGGATGAAAGTGCAAAAATTCTCCTGAAGATCTTAACAGTGAAAGGTGTTCCAGTCGTTTAGTTCAGGTCCCACATTCAGACCAGTTCAATCTGAAGTGGGTCAGAACAGAATAATACTATAAACAAACTACAAATAATGGAAACCTCAGATGATTCTGTTTATTTTAGTATAAAAAAGTAAAATTACATGAAATTCTTTACATTTACAAACTACGCTTTAACAATAAAACAGAAATATGAACAACCTGAAATGTCTAAAGATAACTCCTCCTCTCCTCTCCTCTCCTCTCCTCTCCTCTCCTCTCCTCTCCTCTCCTCTCCTCTCCTCTCCTCTCCTCTCCTCTCCTCTCCTCTCCTCTCCTCTCCTCTCCTCTGATTGGTTGACAGACATCAGGTGTCCATCTGTTGGTGAAGTGTGTTTCCATCCCAGACTCTGCTGACTCTGTGGTGAGTTCCTCCATGCTAAAGGAAACTCTTGTGTTGTCGTGGACAGTTGATGCTGAAGGTAAACCCTAGACCAGGGGTCGGCAACCCGCGGCTCCGGAGCCGCATGCGGCTCTTTCATCCTTATGTTGCGGCTCTGCGTGGCTTGGGAAAATAAATTATAAGTGTCCGATTGAAGTGTATGTTATTTGTCTCAAAAATGTGAATCATGTCTTATTAAGTCAAAGTTTTTAACTTCTTTCTTCAGACCTTGTGCAATTTCGGTAATCAGCATTCGCCTTCTTCAGAGACGTTTGACAGCACTTGACGTGTCAGCCAACAGCCGGCATACGCAGAATGCCCTGCGAAACCAAAACTGCACAATATCTGAACAAAGTATTTTATTTGTGTTTGTTCGTTTGTTTAATTGTAGTTGTAAATTGTAAGATTATTGTGATCTCGAAATATTAAAATAAATTATGTATATATATATATATATATATATATATATATATATATATATATATATATAAATAATACGAAAAATAATACGAAAAATAATACTATATATATATATATATACATAGTATTATTTTTCGTCGCTCAAAATATGCGTCACACTCTCCGACAGCCCGCCAAAACGCTGTACATTTATCGAGACTTTCAACCCCAGGTAGGCCAAGTATGGAGAAATCTAAGAAAAGAAAAATATCTGAAGAAAACAGAACATTAATGATGCCAGGTGCCATGGCATGACCAAGGTGCCGCGGCACCTCGGGGCCAACGCTAGGTGCCGTGGCACTGCAGTACTACGGCTCAGTGCCAGGTGCCGTGGCACCGCGGTGCCACAGCTGGGTGCCACCGGTGCCGCGGCACCACCGGCACCTCGAGCCGAGGCACCACCGCGGTGCCACGGCACCTGGCACCGAGCCATGGTACGGCGGTGCAACGGCACCTAGCATTGGCCCCGAGGCGCGCCGCGGCACCACCGAGGCGCGCCGTGGCACGGCACCAAGCCGTGGTACCGGTCAAATCGTTGGATAAGCCGCGTCAGAGTATAAGCTGTAGTGTTTAAAGTGTGGGAAAAAAGTAGCGGCTTATAGTCCGGAATTTACGGTATATATAGGCTAACATCTTCATTTCAGATGTCAAAAAGTGTTTGCGGCTCCCAGTGTTGTCTTTTCCATGGAAACCGGGTCGAAATGGCTCTTTGAGTGTTAAAGGTTGCCGACCCCTGCCCTAGACTTACCATGACTGTCTGATGAGCCCAGTCTCTGTGTCCACTCTAATATACGTTGGTTTTTAAAACAGTCTTTGAAAACTAACCTTTGATCACACATTCAGATCACACATCTAGGACACCAAGGATAAGCCATGATTCTATCTGAAGTCGAACCGACAGCCAGCCAATCAAATTACGTAAGGTTGGTCATGTGACACCGATGCAGGAAGACGGTCAGTGCGGATGTGTGATCTGAATTTTTTGCTTTTGAATTTTTTGCATCTCAATTTTTGCATCTGAATTTTTTAAATTCAAAATTTACGAACATAGTTGAATTGAGAGACAAACAATTCAGATACTTAAGTTCAGTGCAAAAAAAATTCAGATACTTAATTTCAGTGCAAAAAAAATTCCGATGCTTAATTTCAGTGCAAAAAAAAATTCAGATACTTAATTTCAGTGGAAAAATAAATCAGATACTTAATTTCAGTGCAAAAAAAATTCAGATACTTAATTTCAGTGGAAAAAATAAATCAGATACTTAATTTCAGTGCAAAAAAATTCAGATACTTAATTTCAACCCAAAAAAAATCAGATACTTAATTTCAGTGCAAAAAAAAATTCAGTGCTAGAAATTCAATAGCTTGTATAATTCAAAATCTGATGAGACAGATTTACTTCCATGTGTCATTAGTTTGTCATTTGTATGAAGTAAACGGCAGAAGGATGAAAGACCATGAATGCTCCAGAAAACAGAGGTGTGAATCTAATCCAGATGAAAACACCTTCATATCGAATGTTTCCTCCTTCCCTTTCTTGTCTTCTAGGAACTGTACATCTTAGACTCTGCAGGAAAAGAAACATTAGTCGAAGCCTGTGAGAAGATGGTGAGTCTGCTTCTCTGTATTTTTGTCCAATAACCAAAAGGGAAATGTACCTATTTTGGCGACATTAACGTTTTTTTTTTTTTCTTCTAATTTTAAGTGCTGATAGAGAAAATGTCTTGGCAGTGCCAGAATGTCAACCTCGTTTTTAGAACATATCTCTTCCCTTTTCTAGGTCAGAATTTACAGACTATTTTGAGTCCAAATGATCTAGAAATGAGCTCGAATAATGTGCAAACACAAGCAACCAGTGTTTTACCACATATGCAACCAATGTTTTGTCCTTCGTTTAAGCAGTAATCCATCTTAATGCAGGTGCAGTGCATTTGTTGTACATTCAAAGACACAAAGCATTGACAAACAAACATCTGAACTGATCTGCGTCACAAACATTTGTGTCATTCCAACACCATTTGAGAGCCTGAACATAGAATATTAAGTCTATTTCAAGGCTCTCAAACTCATTTTCTTTCAGGTTCCACATTCAGCCCAATTTGATCTCCAGTGGACCAAACCAGTAAAATAATAGCATAATAACCTATAAATAATGACAACTGCAAATTTTCAGTGCAAAAAATAACATTAAATGATGAAACTGTTTCTATCCAAAACAAAAAAGATGTGAATAACTGGAAAAAAATGCAATTTCTGAAGAAATATAAGTAAAATTTTATCAGTATTGTAGTGAGCTTCCGTTTGTTTAAAAAAAAATCATATATGAGTTGTATTCTGATGCGACTGACAAGACTGTAATCTGTTCCAAAATTTATTAAAACAAAAAAGGCTCATTTACATCATGTCAAATGGTAGAAAAAACTACATACTCATAAGCTCTGTACGCTCTCTTTTTTTCTTATGGCAGAGAGGTCATAAGACACACATACACAGTGATGGTGCATTAAATAGCAACAAAGAAAGTCAGAAATTTGCAACTTCACACAAATAAATTTATAAACATTAATTCCTATTAGCCATCATGTTTTGGCACTTACAAATATTTGGCCTCAACTTATGATTTCTCCATGTGCATTACAGATCAGATCTACCAAGGCGCAAAACAGGCAGAATATTGTTCAAATTACACTTATTTTTCTTTAGACATTCCAGGTTGTTCATGTTTGTTCAGGTTATTGACAGTTTATTGTTAAAGGATATCAGAATTTAATGTTCTTTGCAATGAATCAAAGAGAAAAAAATTGGTGTTGCCATTATTTATAGGAATAATGTCATATTATTTTTCTCACATTAAACCAAGAAGAACATTTGGAGTCTTTATTTCTAGGTTATTATGCTGTTATTTTTGAGTTTGATGCCCTTGACTGTTAATATGTTCAGAGTAATTTTTGCATTTTGCACTTTGTAAATTCATCCTGTGGGCCAGATTGGAACCTTTGGTGGGCCGGTTTTGGGCCCCGGGCCACATGTTTGACACCTGTGGTCTATATAAATCAGCTGTAGAGGATTTGTCTGATAATAAAGTGTCTTATCTTTTTTTCCCATTAGTATTTTGATTGATTGATTGTTCATTTCAAATATCAACATTTAAAACCAATACAACAAGAAAAATCAACACAAAAAAAACATGTTTAAAAAGGGGCAGGATGTACAGTAGTTCACCTTATATACTCGTGCCCCCTTAGCTTATCTTTTTACGGACCCTACATTCCTCGGTCAGCTCCTATGAATACGCTTCACTTATCTGATATATATCAAAATAAATCCTGACAAAACATAAAACACGAAAATGCTACACATATTTAAAACTAAACTCTGTCCATTTCATTTCTGAACAAGTGGTTCCAGGCACAACAAGCCCCGCCCCTCACGTATTCTACCTTATTTTGGCATCGATCCAGCTGATGTCATCATGTTTGTGCGTGTGCTGATGTCAGTGTAGACACATTTCACCCATTATAAGTAAAAAAGATATAAAAAATATTCATAACAAATGTGAACTTTGACCTACTTTTCCCCAAATATATTCACATCTATTCTGGGTCACTGGTAATCTACAAACCCAGTTAGGTATGAATTCAACCAATAGTTTTGCTTCTAAAGTGTAAACAAATAAAGAAACCAACTGAACCAAAAACAGTAGCCCTTGCCTCCCCTTTTTTTCCCAAACTAAACTGTCCATTCCATGACAGTTTTATACATCAAATTGATCATACAATAACACATTTGAACTCATACTTTGGTCATATTTTCTGAACATTTTGGTTTGGATTGTCCTTTTAAATGTGTCATTTGATGTAATAGAGGGTCTGCACATCTGTCCCCCACCCCCCCCAGGCCCCGCCCCTCTCAGTCAGACTGAGTGTCTTAAACCAACCTGTTCAACATGACGGAGTATAGCAGGAAACACAGCCAGAGCAAAGGACCATGGGAAATCTGAAATTAAATGAAGGACAGTTGGACTGGACATGGATCTGTACGAGCTACCAAAGAACAAGTGGTCCATGAACACTGACATGTGGACACACATGGAGGATCCAGACCTGATCCAGGGGGGAGGGGATCAGCGCTATTTGGACCTGAAACTAATATACATGGTTTCATCAGGACTGACAACCAGGGTCCAAAACTAGGACCAGAACCAGCTGATCCAAAGGGTCCAAAACTAGGGCCCAGAACCAGCTGATCCAAAGGGTCCAAAACTAGGGCCCAGAACCAGCTGATCCAAAGGGTCCAAAATTAGGACCAGAACCAGCTGATCCAAAGGCTCCAAAACTAGGGCCCAGAACCAGCTGATCCAAAGGGTCCAAAACTAGGGCCCAGAACCAGCTGATCCAAAGGGTCTATAACTAGGGCCCAGAACCAGCGGATCCAAAGGGTCTAAAACTAGGGCCCAGAACCAGCTGATCCAAAGGCTCCAAAACTAGGGCCCAGAACCAGCTGATCCAAAGGGTCTATAACTAGGGCCCAGAACCAGCTGATCCAAAGGCTCCAAAACTAGGGCCCAGAACCAGCTGATCCAAAGGCTCCAAAACTAGGGCCCAGAACCAGCTGATCCAAAGGCTCCAAAACTAGGGCCCAGAACCAGCTGATCCAAAGGTCATTTCCAGTCCAGCGTGGACTGACCCCAGTGAATCTATGCATGATCTACTGGGACTGAGCAGATTTACTGAGTCTAGTTCAGATCCAGTCCTTTATCCAACACAGATACTACTGCTGTGGACCAGCAGGGCACCACTGCATTCTGGGAAATTAGCAGATTTACACCACCTGGTTTAGATTAACACATTATTCTGATAATATTATGGCTTTATTGTCAGAATATGACGACTTTAATCTCATAAACCAATGACATTTTTGTTAAATTATGAGTTTTTTTTATAACTACGACTTTATTCTCATAACATTGTGATTCTTTTTGTATTCGACTTTATTCTCATAAAATTCCAGGTTTTATCTCCATATTTTCTGACTTTCTTCTGGTAGTGCCCAGTGTTTTTCTTTTCTTCTGTGGTCCTAATACTCCGTCGTAGCTTTCTTCTCCAGTTCCTCCGTATTTGTAAAACTAGGTTGGCCTCAGTTTCAGTTAGTTTACTAATCATGTAGGAGCACAAGGTTCACAATCACAAAATGAGACAAAAACCATGAAAGATCTGATCATGAAACCGAGAGCTGCACTAAGAAGGACCGTTAGCCAAAACAATAGGTCATTTCAGGTCTGATTGGACCAAAACTACAGCATCAGTGAATGTTAGCTGACACCAAACAGGATCCACAGATCTAGGTTTGGTTTCCTGGATTTGTGGATCCATCTCCTTCTCTTTTCTTTGTCTTTCGGTGTCTGTAAACGATAGCTCCCACTGCTTTAAGAACCTGAAAATACAATCAACAAACAGCTCTGCCCCATTTTTATTAAATATTGTTCTTCAGTTTAGACAGGATTGAAGCCAACGCTGTCACTCATCTCCCTCTTTCTGACACTCAGTGGGCGGAGCCACTGTGACTTCCACTAGTGGTGATGTCACGTGCAGACCCTCTGTTGCTTTGGTTTGATCATGGAAGTTGTTCCATAAGTGGACTCCTCTCTCACAGATCCACCCTTCCACCCCTCTGGTCCTGACTCTTGGTTTATTGAACATGTATCCTCCAGCCCAAACCCTAACCCCACCCCTCTGTTCCACAGTGGGGGAGGCCGTCCCTGCTGTGTCTGGTGTTTGACCTGACCAGCCAACAGTCTTTCACCAACTGCACCAACTGGATGGACAAAGTCCTCGCTCACTGTCAGGGTCTGCGTGTCCCCGGTAGTGTGGCCCCTTCATTCTGTTTCAGAGCCTCGGTTTACATCGGATCTGAAATACACTACTATGGGTTTGAAGTCAGAGTTCAAATGTGTGTTTGTGCTGTGGCTCTTTGTGTAAATGTTGTGTACTACAGGTGTGCTGGTGGGCAACAAGTCCGATCTGTCTGCAAGGAGGGAGGTGGACCGATCTGTGGCCCAGGACTGGGCCCAGAGCCAGGGCTTGGACTACCACGAGACATCCGCTGTGAGTCCACTTCACTATGGCCACCATACTTTAATGTTGGACAGTCGTGTGTTCTCCCATAAACACCCACAGCTGCTCTGGGCTCAGCTCTCAAATGAGTTTTTCTCTTTTTTTTTAACCTTTTTTATGTGATTTATCACCATTTATTCTAATATTATCCTCTGTATTTTGTGTTTTTTCAGTGTAAGTCCTGTATTTTCTCATATTTAATCCTCTGATCCTGTAGATGTTCATTACAGCTCAGATTAAAGTTGATGGTTCTTCTATCAGAAACAGATCCAACTGAATAAACAGTGTCTGTTTCAGTCCAATCTGTCCTGAACTGAACACAAACCCAGTGTGTCCATCCACTGGGTTTATATATACAGTATCTATATCTATATCTATATCTATATCTGTATGTATATATATATATATATATATATATATATATATATATATATATATATATATATATATATATATATATATATATTCAGTACAGGCCAAAAGTTTGGACACACCTTCTCATTCTTTGCATTTTCTTTATTTTCATGACTATTTTCATTGTAGATTCTCACTGAAGGCATCAAAACTATGAATGAACACATGTGGAATTATGTACTTAACAAAAAAGTGTGAAATAACTGAAAACATCTCTTATATTCTAGTTTCTTCAAAGTATCCACCCTTAGCTCTGATGACTGTTCTGCACACTCTTGCCATTCTCTTGATGAGCTTCCAGAGGTAGTCACCTGAAATGGTTTCCTAACAGTCTTGAAGAAGTTCCCACAGATGCTTAGCACTTGTTGGCCCTTTTGCCTTCACTCTGCGGTCCAGCTCACCCCAAACCATCTCGATCGGGTTCAGGTCCGGTGACTGTGGAGGCCAGGTCATCTGGCGCAGCACTCCATCACTCTCCTTCTTGGTCAGATATCCCTCACACAGCCTGGAGGTGTGTTTGGGGTCATTGTCCTGTTGAAACATAAATGATGGTCCAACTAAACGCAAACCGGATGGAATGGCATGTCACTTCAGGATGCTGTGGTAGCCATGCTGATTCAGGTTGCCTTCAATCTTGAATAAATCCCCAACAGCGTCACCAGCAAAGCACCCCCACACCATCACACCTCCCCCTCCATGCTTCACGGTGGGAACCAGGCATGTAGCATCCATCCGTTCACCTTTTCTGCGTCACACAAAGACACGGCGGTTGGATCCAAAGATCTCAAATTTGGACTCATCAGACCAAAGCACAGATTTCCACTGGTCTAATGTCCATTCCTTGGGTTTCTTGGCCCAAATAAATCTCTTGTGTTTGTTGCCTCTCCTGAGCAGTGGTTTCCTAGCAGCTGTTTGACCATGAAGGCCTGATTCACGCAGTCTCCTCTTAACAGTTGTTGTAGAGATGTGTCTGCTGCTAGAGCTCTGTGTGGTATTCATCTGGTCTCTAATCTGAGCTGCTGTTAATTTGCGATTTCTGAGGCTGGTGACTCAGATGAACTTATCTTCAGCATCAGAGGTGACTCTTGGTCTTCCTTTCCTGGGGCGGTCCTCATGTGAGCCAGTTTCGTTGGAGCGCTTGATGGTTTTTGCGACTGCACTTGGGGACACATTCAAAGTTTTTGAAATGTTCTAGACTGACTGACCTTCATTTCTTAAAGTAATGATGGCCACTCGTTTGTCTTTACTTAGCTGATTGGTTCTCGCCATAATATGTATTCTAACAGTTGTCCAATAGGGCTGTCAGCTGTGCATCAACCTGACTTCTGCACAACACAACTGATGGTCCCAACCCCATCAATAAGGCAAGAAATTCCACTAAGTAACCCTGACAAGGCACAGCTATGAAGTGGAAACCATTTCAGGTGACTACCTCTGGAAGCTCATCAAGAGAATGGCAAGAGTGTGCAAGGCAGTCATCAGAGCTAAGGGTGGATACTTTGAAGAAACTAGAATATAAGAGATGTTTTCAGTTATTTCACACTTTTTTGTTAAATACATAATTCCACATGTGTTCATTCATAGTTTTGATGCCTTCAGTGAGAATCTACAATGTAAATAGTCATGAAAATAAAGAAAATGCGAAGAATGAGAAGGTGTGTCCAAACTTTTGGCCTGTACTGAATGTATGTATGTATACATACAGGGTGGGGAAGCAAAATTTACAATATTTTGAGGCAGGGATTGAAAGACAGTGTGTGACCAATTAGTTTATTGAAAGTCATGAGAATTTATTTGAGACAAGAAAATGTCCATAATAGAAAATGTTTTTATTCTATGTGTCCTCCTTCTTTCTCAATAACTGCCTTCACACGCTTCCTGAAACTTGCGCAAGTGTTCCTCAAATATTGGGGTGACAACTTCTCCCATTCTTCTTTAATAGTATCTTTAAGAAAGTCGACACTGCTGTGTGATGTTCTATTAGTCGCATGTTCTAAAACGCCCCAAACAGCAGAATCCAGAGGGTTAAGATCTGGGCTAGAAGGCGGACATAAACATGATTCCCAAAAATTGCTAAAGTTGGATTTGTTGCTGTTGTCAACAAGTGTTTTGGTGTTCTTGTGTAAGATTTTAACTTCAAATCATAATTTACTGCATTCCTAACGGTCTTGTTGTCTACCTCAAGTTCAATTGCCATTTTTCTCATGGATTTGGTTGGATCCTTTAGGATTTTGGATTTGAGAGCTTTAATAAAAGCTTTGGTACGGTTTTTGTTGCTTCCTCCACTTCCAGACTTTCTGGTAATAGTTTTGCTCATAGTCATTCTCTTCTTTCCATTATAAACAGTCTTTATGGACACTCCAACTATTTTTGAAATCTCCTTTGGTGTGACGAGTGCATTCAGCAAATCACACACTCTTTGACGTTTGCTTTCCTGATTACTCATATGGGCAAAAGTTTCTGAAAAGGTATGGATAATAGTGTTAGGTATGATTATGACATCAGTATATGTTTGGTTTCAAAACAATTGACGTAGTGCCTGCTGAGAAAAAACAACTAAATGTTCATTGTAAATTTTGCTTCCCCACCCTGTATATATGTGTGTATATATATATATATATATATATATATATAACCCCAGTGTGTCCATCCACTATCATTGATCCAACTCCATGGGTTTGACTGGGGAATCAATGTTGGAGAAGATGATGGTGTTTCCATGGTAACTACGGAGTAGTCGAAGTGGATGTTCAGGTCTGTAAGGGTTAAAGGTGGACGTTTGGGTCTTTAAGGGTTAAAGGTGGCTCTAGTTTCCATGGTGATGGGTGGAAGGGTACCTCGTGGTCTATGGGTGAACTCGTCTGACTCCTACAGCTCCACGTCGGTGGAATAACCTCAGGGTTGTTCATGTTTGTCTCTGGCAGAAGGAAGTGGAAAACTGTGACGGTCCACTGGTCAGTTTGGCCCGGGCCTTCCACTCTCTGTACCACCAACACTGTGAGACCACCCACAGCCTCGGACCAGGTTAGACCCCCGACACATTCACCTGCCAGGACACCAGAACCTGGACTTGGATTTACACAGACTGATGAGCTCAGGATGATCACGTTTGTGCTGACGGAAGGAGGTCGTTGAAATCAAGGCTGTTTCTCAATACCAAGTTTTTAGAGACCGGTCTTGGTCAGACCGGTCCCAGAGGCGGGACTTCCTGTTAACCCCAGTCTGTCTGTCATTGAATGGCTGGCCCTGGTGACCTTTGACCCTGTCTGTGCTGGATTTACTCCATCTGCTCCAGAATCAATTGACCTCCAGCCAACACAATGAAACCCATTTCATTTAATGCATTTGTACGTGTATTTACATGTATTTATACATTTTTACTAGTATTTACATGTATGTATACATTTGTACTTGTATTTATACATTTTATATATTTTTCAAAACTCTAATACATTTCATTGAATCCTGTATCAGAAGATTCTGATGAAAGTTTGAGGGTTTTTTTCCCCAGACCCATCACCTTTTTCCTTGTATCCAACATGACATCATGACTTGGATAAATGTTAGGGGTACAGCAGTACACATCGTACTGAGCAGTACACATCATACTGAGCAGTACACATCATACTGAGCAGCACACCTCGTACCCAACAGTACACGTCATACTGAACGGTACACCCCTCATGGTTCGGTAGGAGCATGTACCGCAGTACGGCTCATTTGTCATTTTCAGATGACATTTCTGGACACCTTGCATTAATATTAGAGCTTTGGAAGACGACTGACTTCAGGAATTCAACTGTCATTGGTTGGAGGCGGAGCCACAGAGCTAACAGCCTGTTGGGCTTCAACAGAACTCAGATCCATTTCCCTGTAAAAGCTCATTTATGCTCTACGTTAAAGACGCAGACGATTATGAATGGAGCGTCCTGTCCGTCCCCTGCGTACATTACGTACATAATTCTGTCTGTTTTCTTGTGAACTGTGGAGGCAGTGCTGAGATTTGAACAGAATAATTTCCATAAATACTGGAACTTTCCATAGAGCGACTGTGTGAGTTAGTGAAAAACTATCGACATTTGGGACAACTACCCTCCTGAATATGAACAGTAGTAAAACCTCCTCTGTGTTCACCATGTTAGTTATTATTGACTTTCTTCTTCTTCTTGTCATTAAACTTTCCTCTTCTTCGTGGTATTTGTCCAGTCTGGTTAATTCAGATCAGCACCCTCTGGTGGATGGATTGAGAAACTCTCATTCCATCGTACATGACACATGGAAGTATGAAGGCACTGACACATGACAATGTTCCAGATGGTTTTATTTAATGTTTTTACGCATTTATTATTTACATACGTAAAATGAACATAAATGAGCCTTAAAGCTTTCCATCAGCTCCCAGTTATGTTTCAGCACACAGCTGGGCTCCAGCCGGGCTCTGCGTCCAAACTGGGAACATGACTCCAGAACCGCAAAACGTACCGAACCATGGAGAACCAGTACCATTACACCCCTGGTAAATATACACGCCACTTTAAATTTGCATCTTATCTGTATGCATTATAAGCTTTATAAGGTATATATTTTGGTCACGTCTACTGCCACAGTACTGTGGCACCAAATATGGGTGTGTCTGTTACCACAGAGCCAATCAAATGTTAGCACTTGTCCCAGAACCAATCACAGATACTGTTCCATGAACTCCTTCTCCTCTTGTTGCCACAGTACTGTGGTCATATATGGAGTATACTACTACAGTACTGTGGTCATATATGGAGTGTACTACTACAGTACTGTGGTCATATATACAGTATACTTGAGTTCATTCTGTTGTGTGTTTGTAGCTTACCGGCTGACAGGCCGTAAGCTGTTGTCGTGATGCGGTGTCCGGCAGCGGCGGCGTCTGTTGTCCATTACAAAAAATTCAATCGTCTTCTTCTCCGAAAGTACAATTCCGATTGACTTCAAACTTGGTATACAGCTTCTTTATGATGATGTCAACAAAAGTTAGTGAAATTATTGGGATCCAGATCTGATTCTGGATTTGGTGCCACTTTGAAAAATGTCCCCATTATCAGAGATAGGAAGTGGATGGATGCAATAACTCAGTAAATCTAAATGATCTCCAGTGTAAATGTCTCCAGTCCAGCCCTGATGGGAGACGACCCAAACATAATGTCCACATGCTGATCAGGATCTTCTTCTGGATCTGGAACTGACGCAAAATTTAACATGGGCTCTTATGGGGAAAACATTTCAATCGTCTTCTTCTCTGAAACTCCAGTTCTGATTGACTTCAGACTTGGTCTACAGCTTCTGTATGATGATGTCAGCACAAGGGATTGAAATTATTTCGATCCGGATCTGATTCTTGATGTGGTGCCACTTTGAAAAATTTTCCCATTATAACAGATAGGAAGTGGATTGATCCAATAAATCAGTATCAATGATATCAAGTGTGAATTTGAATTTTTTACAGATCTGATTGGAATATGAGCAAAACATGGACTATTTCTGTAATAGAATAAATACACAGAACTGGGGGAGAATAAATGGATCTGGATACATTTCCCAAAGCTTTGAATTTGGCCGGTAAGCTACAGGGCCATTGGTCCGATTTTTACTCCTACAGTACTGTGGTCATACATGGAGTATACTTCAGTTCATTCTTTTTATTCATTTTTCTACCACAGTAGTGTGGCAACTGATGGAAGAAATATCAAATTAGTGATAGTTTATCGTATAGAATAGGAGTTATTGTTGTAAATACTCTATATGTTGTTTTATGGTGTTCTTTGCTCTGGAGGCTGGAGAAGGTGGGCGGAGCTACATGTTGGATGTGGCAGTGTGTCATGTGACTTCAGTTCTGTGTCAGTTCAGTGCTGTGGTCTGAACGTTGTCCCAGTGGCTGGTTTATATGGATATCAGGTTTACGTACCGGTGCCATGGTCTGACCTGTTTACCATCTGACTGTCTTGGTACTTTTCGGCTGTAACTCTCAGTCTAGACATGATGTAAGGAGGACTCTGATTGGCTCTGGGGTAATGGACAAACCAGGATGGAACCATATGAAAATTTCATATCACAGTTATTGTGACCAAAATTATCACGATTATCATTATTATCGCGGTATTGTTGATATTGTGTTCAAAATGTTCAAAAAGTACTAATACAAACACTGAAATAATTTAACCAAGTTGGATTTTGAAAAAAAAAAAACAAAACAAATAAAATACCAGTCCCACTGTCCCTTCTGTGTCAGAAACATTCCAATATTAACCCTTAGTGGTCTGAGTCTAGTCTGTCTGTTTTTCAGTCCTTTTGATTTGGCCTTTATATACTATAGAAACAAATGTTTACTATACCCATGTTTGGATCTGTTTTTTCAGCACAACCTCATCTATATCATCTGTCTGTTATTTTTTCACCTTAACCTACTATAAAAACACAAAAGGACAGAAAACGCACAAAAAAAAAAAGAAAAATCAGATTTGAAAAATGTATATAATTCATTGCACAAATAACACACAGATGCTTAACGAACCTTTTCACAGACTTTAAAAGTGAATATTGGTTCCAAATATCAGGTATAGGTATATATATTGGGTATATGCTTCACCCCCTCCTTGCATTGGTCCGGTGTAGGGGGTTGGACTTTGAGCCATGACTTGGTTATTATAATTTTCCTCTGCACTAATAATAGAATTTGTATGAATTTGACCTCTTTTTTCATAGACCGTCCCCTGGGGTTCCCCTTTTATATAAAACACCAACTCTAATGGCATGTTCCATTTCAGCCTGGTTTGGGTTTCCCCCAGAACGTCCTGCTCAGACGGCCTCAGGACACGGCTACTCCCCACATTCTAACTCAAACGTTGCTGTTTTTTAGAACCCTGAAATATCAAACGATTCACCACGTGATGTGTTCGCAAAATAAAATGGAGTTTTCGACGGCAGATTAGGGCGACATGGGAAAATTAAAAACACTTGTGACTTCGAGAATAAAGTCGTAATATTTCAAGAATAAAGCCATAATATTATGAGAATAAAGTTGTGGTTTAAAAAAACACCTCATAATTTAACAAAATAATGTCGTATTTTTATGAGATTAAAGTCATAATATTTTCCAAATAAATTCGCAATAGTGTGAATAAAAACTCACAATTTAGAAATTGTCAGCCTCAAGTAAGTTCAGTAATTTGATCCAAATCCATTCAGTTCTTACAACGAAACCAACCCAAACATGTGCGAACTGTCTTCAGACTCCTTTGACTAATGCTAATGTGTTGATGAGGGGTGGGGCTAATAGGCTCAGTATTTGGTGGGCGGGGCTAATAGGCTCAGTATTTGGCCTTTGTGCGTAAACCCCGAATGAAAGTAGAACCTCACAAAATGTTCACAGTTCTCCATTATGTCATGAGTGGGTACGACTTCATTCTCATAACTTACATTTTTCCCGCCCGCTTTTAAATTACTGTGTTTTTCTTGTAATATTACAACTTCATTCTCTTCAAATTATGACTCTTTTTGTATTTGACTTTATTCTCATAAAATTATGGGTTTTATCTCGATATTTTACAACTTATTCCTCGTAGTGACAGGTGTTTTTATTTTCTTAATGTGACCCTAATATGCCATCGTAACATTCAGCCCCTCAAATATAAATATATTAGTTCTGTCCAAATGAACTCATGAACTCAGCGACTAAAATGTGCTCACAGCTCTTCTTTGTGTCTGTGTTCATATTAAATCAGTCTCAGTGAATCCAAAGGAACTTTGTGTTGGTAAATGACAGTTGTTCAAATGGACAGGATTTCAGTTCTGTTCAACATGTTGATGCTCATATGAACTATGTTTTCAGCTCCAAAATGAACCATTTCAGCACAATTAATGCTATATTTTCATGTCACAAATGGACAAGTTCTATTTGAACTGAATTTACCTGAAAAACAAATATTCAATTCTTTTAGATTCCCCAGTTTTTCTTACAAGATTATATACTACATATCACATGTTTTATTTTTACAGGTTGCAATTAGGGATGTAACGATTACGGTATAACGATAAACCATGGTAAAATCACAGATGGTTAGTATTACCGTTTAAATTCTAATTCTCATGATAACCGTGTTTGATAATCACACTTTTAGGGGAAAAAACCTTATGTACAGATCTGCTTTTATGTCAAATATTTGAGTATAGTTTTAATTTATTACAATTTCAATTTTCTATACCTAATATTTGGAACCAATATTCACTTTTAAAGTCTTTGAAAAGGTTTGTTAAGCATCTGTGTGTTATTTATGCAATAAATTATATAGATTTTTCAAATTGGATTTTATATATTTTTATGTTGATATGGAAGGTTAAAGTGAAAAAAATAATAGGCAGATGAGATAGAAAAACAGATCCAAACATGGGTATAGTAAACATTTGTTTCTATAGTATATAAAGGCCAAATCAAAAGGACTGAAAAACGGACAAAATAGAGTCAGACCACTAAGGGTTAATATTTGAATGTTTCTGACACAGAAGGGACATTGGGACTGTTATTTTATTTGTTGTTGTTTTTTTTGTTTGTTTTGTTTTGTTTTTTTCAAAATCCAACTTGGTTTAATTATTTCAGTGTGTATTCGTACTTTTTGAACATTTTGAGCACAATTTCAATAATACCACGATGATAATGAGAACCACGATAATTTTGGTCACAATAACTGTGACATGAAATGTTCATATGGTTCCATCCCTAGTTGCAATCTGGAGTACGGTGCCGATCCATGTTACACCAATACATACATGAAGAATGGCACACAACACTGTTTAAACTAACAGTTTCCTAATAAGAAGCATTTTTAGACACAAAGAACAATTCTAGATTGTTCTTCAGAAAGAACAATTCTAGATTGTTCTTTCCTCTTTAGTCTGATGCTAAACTATCCAATAAATAATAGTGCTCCTAGTTTTTGCACAGGGATCATTAGTGTAAACGCTGACATGGCTGCAGAGCATCAGTATGATGGGATCCACAACAACCATGTCACATCCGTCCACTGACACATTTAGTGTTTTTGTGTCAGCTGGGATTGTTTTAGATCCACAATACCAACATTTATGAAGAAGAGCACAATTAGCAATAGGAAGTCTAGAAGTTTATTCCTAATAAAGTACTGGGACTGACCAGAGCATCATGGGTAATGTCACGTCCGTCCACCAGCAAAATTTTCACATCCACGTGCTATTCCAAATCCAATATTTATGAAAATAGAGCTTCCACTGTCAGAGAATATCAGTAGTCTGTGCACAAATGGATTAGCATTATTTACACACACTTCTGTGACTGTAGGACAACTGTTTTGGACACAAATGGACACTCATTTGACCCCCGAAGGACATTTTAGTCGTCAGATGAATCCATCCTCCTGCTGAATGTGATCATAAATGTGAACGTCCATGAACCGTCGACAGCAGAACGACTGTGAACGTCTGCACCAACACATGTGGGTCAGTTTGTCCAGTAGAGTTAGAACAGAACCAGCAGAACCGACCCATAAAGACAGAAGAACAGAATGGTCAAGTGTCCACTCTTCTACTTCCCATAACAGACCCTGCAGTTTTAATGCCAGTAAACTTTTTTACTGGAAATGTGTCACATATGGTTAGCAGAGCTAAATTAACTTGGTTGCTAATTGTGCAATCTTGAGCATTTCTCTGAAGTCAAGATGGCATCCTCCGCCATCTCGAATTTTCACCAATTTTCAACTTTTGTTCTTGTTGACAAAGAAAGTGGTGTAATATATTGTTTTGTAGGTTTTCCAGGATGGGGAGTCCATTTCTGAAGTCATTTTTTTGGATACAGGTCAAATCAGAGGTCAAATTTTGAATGTCAATTAAATTATAGGAACAGATCGACTTCAATGAGATATTGAAAAGACTGCGTCGACCAAGTGTGCCACCATTTTTTTTTTTTTTTTTCAAAACATTGGTTGTCAGTACATGTATAAACAAGCAAGGGGAACGTTTGGTTAGACGTCACAATAAAAGGCTTTGTCGGTCTGTGGAAACTGAGATTCTCTTGGTATACTGGGCATCTAGGATGCGAGTTGTTGCCAAGGTTCAAATGGAAAAGTGGAATGGTGATATCTTAGACATTAACGAAACTGTACAGCAGTTAGGTCCCAGAAAGTGCAGCCAGCTTCTCAGTCCACATGCACTGTCCGGCTGTGATACAGTATCCTACCCCTTTGGAAAAGGAAAGCAGTCAGTGATCAAACTCCTACAGAGAGACATACCAGGTCTTGATCAAGTGCTTGGAGAGCCTGATGCACCTCACGCTCAGCTTCAAGAGACAACATACAACTTTTTTTTTACCCCTCTACGGACAGAAGAACTGTAGTACAATGAATGAAGCCAGCTCTACCGTAGCCGTAAGAAGCCTCCACCTCTGAAAAAACTGCCACCGACTGATGCCAACCTGCAGCTGCATGTGCTCCGAGCTCATCTTCAGATGCTTCTCTGGAAGGCAGTGGACCAACGTGGCCCACCGGAAGAAACGCGACATATTGCTAACTTTGGTCGGAAAGTCGGGGGCTCCGCCGTCACACCTGCCGTTTCCACAGCACCAGTTGCTCCCCAGGTTCTCCTTGATGTCGTTAGCTGTAGCTGCACTGCAGAGGGCAAGGCATGCAGTAGCACACGCTGCAGCTGCAACACCGCAGGCCTTTCATGGACAGAATACTGCAAGTGTGAGGAGGAGATATGTGCTGTAGCCATTTCACCAGCAAGCAGATGGAAGACGATGACGGCGAATTAGACTATGGCCAACTAGTGGAGGACAAATAAATATAGGCTTCTCTATAATTTCCATACATTATTTTTCTTAATGCAAATGCCAAATTAGTTTTTAGTGTTATAGCACAACCAGACAAGCATACATACAAACAGGTGTACAAATATGCAGAATAAATACGCAGGCCATGCAATATTGTGTTTTTTTCAAGTCAAATGCGACGTTTGACCTTTGATTTGACCTCTGATTTGACCTGTATCCAAAAAAAATGACTTCAGAAATGGACTCCCCATCCTGGAAAACCTACAAAACAATATATTACACCACTTTCTTTGTCAACGAGAACAAAAGTTGAAGATTGATGAAAATTCAAGATGGCGGAGGATGCCATCTTGAATTCTGAGAAATGCTCAAGGTCGCACAATTAGCAACCAAGTTAATTTAGCTCTACTAACCACATGTGACACATTTCCATTAAAAAAGTTTACTGGTATTAACACTGCAGGGTGAAAATCATGGCAACTCGACTAGAACCAGCAGGTTGTCCCTCTGGATGGAAATATGAGGATAAAAAACCCCAGACGGAACAGTCGGGGACAGTTGAAACAGTTGAAGGTGTTTAATAAACCCATTCAGAGCAGATATATTCACTTCTTTCTTGAGTCTGTTTGTTCATGCAAAATGAAACGCAATTAATAAAGATTAAAAATGAATGATATTTAATAGTGATTAAAAGAAATTAATCCACAGCAACCCTGTGATTAATCTGATTAGAAATTTTAATTGTTTAACAGCACTAAAATATATTTTAAAAAAAAACAAACAAAAGAAACTTACAGATACAATCGGGCTTTTGTGGCTCATGTGTCTTGTTGTGATTCATGTATCATATGCACCACATTTTGTTCTGATTGGTGGAAGTACCAGGAGCAGTGGTCTGTAGATGGTCCTACTCAGCCATTTTTGCAGTCACAAATAAAAGTTGAATTTTTGTGCATCTTCAACCCCTCAAAATGTTCTGCCTATAAAAAAAAAACTATAACTTATACCTATATATATATATATATTTAAAAAAAACAAACTCTGGGG
Source organism: Sphaeramia orbicularis (assembly GCF_902148855.1). NCBI lineage: Eukaryota > Metazoa > Chordata > Actinopteri > Kurtiformes > Apogonidae > Sphaeramia > Sphaeramia orbicularis. Next base: position 59,437,234 of record NC_043957.1, read on the forward strand.
TACAATAGGGCCTTTACCGCTGATGTGTTGGTGCTCGGCTCCTAAAAAAGGAAATAAGAACAGACACAGAACTGGAACATTAACCTCTACTTTTTCAAACCCACCTCTGTTACATATCATTCATTCAATTGTTCAAAACACAGGTTCCTTAAAAGCAGAACAGATTGGATGATTTTCATTTGCATGCATGTAAATTCTTCTTTTTTTTTTTTGGAGTCACTGGGCTTCGACTTGCAGAATGCCATGTTCAATGACGCACTACTTTTTCTCTTTGGCAGTAGTAACATTTAGTCCACAGTCTTCTTCAAGTTTGTGGTGAGATCCTCCAGGACCCAAAGTTCTGTCTTTACTCTGCCCTTTCAAAAAGCAAAACAGAAAAAGTCGACTTTTCTCCATCAGTCGATGCTGAACTAAGAACATGTGGGTTTATTTACATCTGGTCTTTTTTTTTTTTTTTTTTTGCAGCCTGACTTGTTCCCTGTTAAAATCTCACACCTCAGTGGTTCACAGTTTTAATGTTAATAACAAATGAAATCAAAAGATATGGCAACTAAAAGAAGCATGGGCCTTAGGCCAGGTGAAGGTGTGTGTGCTGGGGGGGAGGGTCATAGACGGGGCCCAGATGGGGCTAAACTACACCATTACTGTTTACCAATCTTTGGAAGAGTAAAAATATAGATCTGTAAGCTCACCTTTTGGGCCGTTTCATAGTCAACGCAAGAGCACGCAGATGTGAACGCACTACATCGCACTGAGACGCATTGGCCGCCATGATGCGTACTTGCGTCTCAAAATGTGTTGTCCATTTTTTTGATACGCAACTAGGGATGGGAATCGATAGGAATTTAATGATTCCAATTCCACTATCAATTTTGCTCATCGATCCGATTCCTTATCGATTCTCATTGGCTGAGGGAATAAAAGAGTACAAACAGGTGTGTTTGCATTAACTGTCTTTTATATTTCCATCTGCACAGAAAATAGAACATATACAGTTTGTACAAATAATAATAACAGATGACGCTCGGCCCGGTTTGGGGGGTGGGGGGGGCGGCGTGTACATTGAAAGTGAAACTCCAGACTCTTTACTAATTCCTCTATTGCTGCATTTCCACTACGTGGAACCGGTTCGACTCTGCTCGTCTCCCGTTGTTGTGCACCTCATTTCCTTTCCCCTACCTTCGGAAACTTGTATTTGAGGGGGTACGACGTTTCTTGCCTGCACCGGAACCCAGAACTGGGCCCAGATCATGTCCTGGTGTTCACTCTGCCGCAAGATTCACAAGCACCGCTGAGTAGAGAATCAAATGAATCACACACTACGGACGAATGTTTGAACAGACTGGAGAGATTCCACCCTTTAGAAGAAATGGAAGCTTTGACAGAGTTCAACTGGACCTGGTGTGGTCTGTTTAGACCTGGTGTGGTCTGTTTGGACCTGGTGTGGTCTGTTTAGACCTGGTGTGGTCTGTTTGGACCTGGTGTGGTCTGTTTAGACCTGGTGTGGTCTGTTTAGACCTGGTGTGGTCTGTTTAGACCTGGTGTGGTCTGTTTAGACCTGGTGTGGTCTGTTTGGACCTGGTGTGGTCTGTTTGGACCTGGTGTGGTCTGTTTGGACCTGGTGTGGTCTGTTTAGACCTGGTGTGGTCTGTTTGGACCTGGTGTGGTCTGTTTGGACTGTTCTTTTCTGCCTCAACACCATGTTGTCTACGTTCTGACCAAAACAATGCAGCATATGCATGACGTCATCGTGCATGTGCAACTAAGGCAGAATCGTTAAGCAGGCAGGCAAACGATTCCAAGGAATCGAGCTACTGGGATCTGGTTCTCAAAAAGAACCGGTTCTCGATTCCCATCCCTATACGCAACGCAGCGATGCGTGTAATACCATACGTCACCAGCAGGGGCAATACGCAAGCGATACAGTTTAATTTAACAAATTACATTTACAGAAGGCGAAGATGAAATATGGCAGGCGAGAAGGAAAAAGTCTGCAAACGTGTGCGGGCACATTCTCATTTGTATGATGTTTCCCGTGCCCTACACTCCTCCGTCTAGAATTTGCATAGGCTGAACAAGAGATTGGAATTCCCCGTCCTCTCCTCTGCTGCAGTTCAGAGGCCGTACATACCACCGTCTATATTTGGCAAGTTTTTTTTGGCACTGCTGATTCAAAATCAACATCAGAATACTCTCGTCTTCAGTAGCCATTTTGATCTGAATATCACCCGGTTTGACACCCAGAATGTACCTGACTCTGCTACCCCCTACTGCGTGAGTGATGTATTGCATTTTACGCGTCACCCGGCTCGCTTGCGTTCAATGTGTTGACTATGAAAGGAAATGCGTCACACGCGTCGACTTTGTGGGCAACCTTGGATGTATGTTTCTTTATGATGCATTTTTTCCTTTTTTAAACAGGAACTCATGGGTGATCGTAGGTGCTGTGAAGTGCTCAGAACTTTCCTTCTGATGAAAACCTCTCAAATCAACTCTTTTAAGCTTCTCTTCTTACTTTCACAGGTATACCCTGATCTGTATTTTCCTCCCCCGGAGTCCCTCGATTTTGTTTTTGTAGAATTTGGGATCTCTTCTTGACTTTCATACAGGTGTCGTGCGTCGGTTAGCTGTGTTGTTGTGTCCGCCTGAGTCTTTTGCATCCTTCTCAATGCAGTTGTGGACCTGCAGGAAGTTGTGGTCCCTCTCAGTTGAGTTATATGTGGCCGTCATGGTGCCCGTTTGGCCCTTGGGAAGCGTATACATGGACAGATCAGTGGATGGCAGCGTCCCAAAGGCGGTCAAACCCACCGGTGACGCCTCACAAGAGTGTGAAGGATCTGTTGAGCGGGATGAGGAGCGGGAGCGCCGGTGGTAACGGTAGCTGGGGATGCTCGTGATGGCTGCGCCCTGGAGGTAGTCGGCGGCTAAGGCTCCCACACGCAACTCCTGATGCCGGTCAATGAACATATGCACGGCCAGTACGCCCACCATTTCAGCCATGATGAAGGAGAGGGCGCCGAAGTAGAAGGACCAGCCGTAGGAGTAGCTGTTCTTCTTGGAATCACTCTTGGAAGGGTCTCCTGCATTGGCTGATATGTAGACGATTATCCCGATGATGTTACTCAAGCCTGGGACACAAAAATAGATAGGGATATTCAATTTAAAGTAAAACACAACCCACTGTTCAAACTGTAAACTAAATCAGACTAATTATATTTAAAGGCCTAAAGAAGTGTAAGTTAAGTAGACGTGCACATTTCCCGAAGGAAATGTAATCCATGTGCTTGCCTCTTGCCGGATTTGTGGCTAGTTGCGATTTAAAAGCAACAAATAGTGCCAAAGAAGGACCAGTTATAAATAGCGTTAAGCAACAAAACAAACTGCACAAAAACCATTAAAGGGGTCAAACCAATAAAGGGCCCTTTAAGGGGTTCTAAAAGCAGACCGAAAATACAATTTACAACAGTCACCCACTAAGTCTGTCACAGAGAGAGATCAAACAAAAAGATGGACCTTAAAATGGGAGTCAGTGGTCAGGATGGGGGGTGGGGCAATCTCCTTTTAAAGACTTCAACTGACCAATTACAGCCAGGTGAGGAGAAACATGACAGGTGCACCTGAGAACCACTAACCACCTGTGGACCAGATCCAACCAAGAAAGAAAACAACTGTGGGATCTGACTCTGGAACAAATGAACCTGAAAAGATGAAGGAAATTCACGCCATCCATTTATATATAAACAATAATAGTTGAAGCCTATCTCTGGTCCACTCCTCTACCATGTGTCCTTGTGGAATTTTCTGGAAAAGACAAATAACACAGTCAATAAAAACCTGTTTAGAAACAGTCCTCCTTATGGAGTAGACATGGGTGTCCATGTTCAATTCACGAAGAAACCACCTCTCAAACAAACTGATTTCAGTCCATAACTGTACAGCCTATCTCCAAAATTCTTGCAGGTGAGGCTTACGGAGAGTCTTGTGAACGTATCGATGTATAATATGTGGGAAAAAGTCAGAACTGAACAAGCAGTGACTGTGGAAATTGGAGTTAGTCAAACATCTTAGTGACAGAAATTTAACACTGAGTGAATGAGAGAAAAATGGGCACTCAATGCACTGAGAGGCCTGTAGATCCAAAACGAAACATTTTAAGATTGAATTTGGGATAGTCCTTGAAAGAAAAGAGTTTTTCCGACAATTTGATGTATAATTTGTTCCTGAAACCCCAGAAAAATGAGAGTTATGAACAGCTGTTTCTAGATTTTCTAATGTAAAACCCAGCTCTCTCCACTCTGTTCGAGTGAGAGGATTTCAGCCAATCAGCTATCAGCATTCTGTTCCCTGTGTGTGTATGTGGTTTGGTCGATCACGCTTTGTGTGAAAACCGTACATGATATTGTTTGAGGACTGTAAGGTCTGAGGACTGGCCTTTATTTTGGCTCATCTTTGACTCATTGACAACAATTTTTAATTTAGTTTTTAGGCTACGTTTAGATGGTAATGATCTGAACCAAAAATGTAGAAGTGCCGTTGTGTTCTCACTTTTGTGCGTTTAGATGTGAGTTTTGGGGTAAAATCTGCCTGCAGATGGACACGCAGAAGTGTGTGACCTGTCCTACTTCTGGATGTAGTGTGAACACCAGGGGGCACCAGCACCAAACGCCTGCAGAGAACCGTTCTACTTCTGCTCCTGTTCTCTCCCAGAACCAAATACAGTCACGGAACAGGAAACAGAACAGGCAGAGGATGTGCCGTCTCTGCTCTCTACGATTCTTTATAAACATTTGTGACAACTGTGGGAACGACTCTTGGATGTAACTAATGCTGCGTTCAGGGCCGTTTTTAGAGCCCGTAAGTCACCACTTCAAACCACGACTGACGACTTTGTAACGTTCCAGGCAAGTCACGCCAAACTGCCTGAGCGCAAGGAATTGTGGGAGCTAGATGTAAACAAACCAGCATGGTGGACTGTACGTTATGTTCATTTATAGTCATTTCTATCACTAAAGGTGTTTGTTCTTTGCTTATTTGAGGGAAACAGAGGAGGAAAAACGGTGCATAAGGACAGAGAAGCTGTTCTACCTTTGATGTTCTTTGTTTTTTTGATGATACTAAACAAAGCTCAACTTAAATATTGGCTCCCTGTCTCTCAGAGAACAGACTTTCAAATTCTCTTGCTAACATATAAAGCACTGAATGGTTTAGGCCCAAAATCCATCAGAGACCTTCTAGTCCAGTCTGACCCATCCAGACCACTCAGGTGGTCTGGTGCAGGTCTGCTCTGGGTTCCAAAGTCAGAACTAAACCTGGAGAATCAGTGTTCAGTTTCTATGCTCCGTAGATCTGGAACAGACTACCAGAAAATCTCAGGTCTGAGATCTGAGAGTCTGAGTTCTGTTCAGTCCAGGTTCCAGACTCACCTGTTCACTGGGTTCTGGTTCTGGTTCCAGACTCACCTGTTCACTGGATTAGGGTTCTGGTTCCAGACTCACCTGTTCACTGGGTTCTGGTTCTGTTTCCAGACTCACCCGTTCACTGGATTAGGGTTCTGGTTCCAGACTCACCTGTTCACTGGGTTCTGGTTCTGGTTCCAGACTCACCTGTTCACTGGATTAGGGTTCTGGTTCCAGACTCACCTGTTCACTGGGTTCTGGTTCTGGTTCCAGACTCACCTGTTCACTGGGTTCTGGTTCTGGTTCCAGACTCACCTGTTCACTGGATTAGGGTTCTGGTTCCAGACTCACCTGTTCACTGCTGCCTTTGACTAAAAGGATTTGGACTTTTTACATTTTAGATTCTCCTTCCAAACTCTGCACTGCAACTCTTGAATATGTGTGTGTTTTTATATGTTTGGGTTTTATGTGTTGTTTTTCTACTTGCTGTTTTAATCACCTTTTACATGTTTCTTTTATAATGTTTTAAATGTGTTTCTTTTTCCCTGTCGTTGCATTTCAGTGTCCTGTGTGAAGCACCTTGAACTGCCTTGTTGCTGAAATGTGCGATACAAATAAACGTGCCTTGCATAAATCTTGGACATTTCTATGCACCACATCTGTTTGGGATCTAATTTATGTCTCCTTTTTCTCCAGGGCCAAAGCTGTCATCAGTTAAAATACTAATGCCACTGGATGTAAAAACTGAAAAGGAAAGACAATAAAATCAATAAATTACTTTTAAAACCAATCGTGCAATTATTTTTGTATGTGTAAATATGTTTAAAATACTGTGCTGTCAAAAACTACATGTGCAAGTTCAAGTGCTGAAGTGAAACCTGGTGTCTGTATTTAGACTGAACCCTAACAGCTGTTTGTTAGACCCAGGACCATGTTTGACCCCCCTGCTGTAGTGTGTCCTCACCCTGTGGTGTCTGCCATGTTTCCTCATGGGGGGGCCAAGGACCTCATTAATCACCTGTGCCCCTCCACAGGTTGTTCAGGAGCCTTCAGCCTCATCAGCAGACACATGCCGGCTCCTGAACAACCTGTGGATGTCTTTGGAAAATAAATCCCGACAGCACAGTCCAGTTCCCTGCAGACGTGACATGAACCACCATGTGCCCGTCTGCTCACACCTCTGGGTTCATCTGCAGACCTGGACCTGGACCTGGACCTGGACCTGGACCTGGGATGGTCTGGTATCCAGGGATGAACCTGCTTTCCTCCTGCTCTTTTACCACAGACAGAACAACTGAGTCCTGACCATGAACAGTTCTTTCCTTTCCTTTCCTTTCCTTTCCTTTCCTTTCCTTTCCTTTCCTTTCCTTTCCTTTCCTTTCCTTTCCTTTCCTTTCCTTTCCTTTCCTTTCCTTTCCTTTCCTTTCCTCCTTTCCTTTCTCCTTACCTGCAGACACAAACAGGATCCCAGAGCTCAGGATGATGTTGTGGCGTGACTTGTAGAACTCGCTGGCGGCGATGCACAGCCCCCCCATGAAGAGCAGGATGACGCTGAGGATGGGGAAGATACTGGAGGCACGCACCGCACCTGGACAGAAAAGAAAAGAAAAGAAAAGCACCGCTGTGGTCAGACGGGTTACCGAGGAAACAGATGCTGCACAGAGCTACTGTCCAATGGAAGAACTGTCCTGTGTTTTTACCTCCACCAAGGAGGGTCTGTTTTTGCCAGCGCTGGTTTGTCTGTCTGTGTGTGTGTGTCTGTCTGTCTGTGTGTGTGTGTCTGTCTGTGTGTCTGTCTGTGTGTGTGTCTGTCTGTGTGTCTGTCTGTGTGTGTGTCTGTCTGTGTGTGTGTCTGTCTGTGTGTGTGTGTGTGTGTGTGTGTGTGTGTCTGTCTGTGTGTGTGTGTGTCTCTGTCTGTCTGTGTGTCTGTGTGTCTGTGTGTGTGTGTGTCTGTGTGTGTCTGTCTGTGTGTCTGTGTGTCTGTCTGTGTGTCTGTGTGTGTGTCTGTGTGTCTGTGTGTGTGTCTGTGTGTCTGTGTCTCTGTCTGTGTGTGTGTCTGTGTGTCTGTGTGTCTGTCTGTCTGTGTGTGTGTGTGTCTGTCTGTCTGTGTGTCTGTGTGTGTGTGTCTGTCTGTGTGTCTGTGTGTGTGTCTGTCTGTGTGTCTGTGTGTGTGTCTGTGTGTCTGTGTGTGTGTCTGTCTGTGTGTCTGTGTGTGTGTCTGTGTGTCTGTGTGTGTGTCTGTCTGTGTGTGTGTCTGTCTGTGTGTCTGTCTGTGTGTCTGTGTGTGTGTCTGTCTGTGTGTCTGTCTGTGTGTCTGTGTGCAAGATAACTCAAAAAGTTATGGATGGATTTGGATGAAAATTTCAGGAAATGTTTCAGTCTCAGTCCAGTCTCAGTCCCACTCCACCCCACAGTGTCCTGATGGTCCCTCCTCCTTCCTGATGGACACTTGTCTTTGGTTTCCTCCCGGTCCCGTCGTCCCCTGTTCTAGTCCAAGCCTCCAGCTCTAATGTCAGAGACAGGGATTCAGTCCATGACGGAGACGGACAGATGGATGAAGACTGAGAGGGAGGAGCCGAGGGAAGACAGAAGAAGAAGGACAGACAGGTGTGGCCCAGATAGAGGAGTCTTCAGTATTTATAGAAGAACCATCCTGACTGGAAACCTCTGGAAGAGCCCCAGCCCTGCACTGACTCCTAGTCCTGGTCCTCCATCTCCACCTCCTCAGCCGTGGCTTTTCTTTGTCCTCCACTTCCCCACTGAAAAGAATGGCTCAAACATTAAAAAAAAAAAAAAAAAAGGTTCCTAAAATCATGGCTATTTGGATGGTCACTGAACCAGAGGAACCAGATGAACCAGAGGAACCAGAGGAACCAGAGGAACCAGATGTGGACGACACAGTGGTGCAGTGGATAGACCTGGAGCCACAGACAGAAGGTCCTGGGTTCCATTCCAACACCAATCCATGGGGGTGGGGCCTTTACTCCATGGGGGTGGGACCTTTCTGTGTGGAGTTTACATGTTCTCCTGTGTCTGCGTGGGTTCTCTCTGGTCCTCTGGCTCCTCCCACCATCCAAACACATGCTCTGATAGGTTCATGGGTTCATCTAAATCCCCCATAGGTGTGAATGTGACAGTGTGTTTGTCTCTGTATGTTCAGTCTGTGATGAACTGGTCACATGTCCAGGGTGAACCCCGCCTTCACCCCTATGTAGCTGGGATAGGCTCCGCCCCCGTGACCAGAGTGAGGATAAAGCAGCTTCAGAAAATGAATGAATGAATGAATGAATGAATGAATGAACCAGATGTATGGATGCATCATATTTCTTTTTTAAAATATTTTTTATGCTGTTTTTATCAGATTTGAATTTGTCTTTGTTTTTTTGATAGTTGTATTTTGTTGTTCTTAGCCCGCTTCGCACCCTGTGTTATCACTGGTTTTACTTATTTACTGATTTAATCCCTTTTTTTTATGTTTCGTGTACGGCACTTTGGCCAGCTGTAAAGTTCTGAAAGTGCATTACATATAAAGTGGGTATGGTATGGTATGGTACGGTACGGTACGGTGCATTATTGGTTTGCTTTAGTCAGGGGCTTTTGAGCTCCCTTTAAAATGACCCAATCCAAATATTCGACCGACACTAAAAATCCTATATTTACTTCTCTAACTGCTGCGTATTCTTTACTGAACAACATGTAACTGTTGTCAGTTTTAGAGTAACATGTCATAGATGTCAAGTGACTGATAGTTCTTCAGTTGTACGTCATGAGTGTCTGGAACATGTGACATTTCCTGTGTCTTGTGTTAAATGTTGGATGTTCTATGTGTGTATGAATGGTTTTGTAGCAGATCTTTTATGGAGGTGCACCCAGATGTCACTGTATGGAAATACGATGACAGTAAAGTCATTGTATCTTATCTCATCGTGTCGTGCTCACATTTTATGCAGTTATTTTGTCTTTTTTTTTTTTTCTAACCATAGGTCCGACCTTTGTTCACCTCTTCCGGGTGAATTCAAAGCGTTTCAGCACCTCCCCTCTGGACAGCGATGGCAGGAGATAACACCTGTAAGACCTAATCTCACCATCGTCTACACCAGGGCTGTCAAACATGTGTCCCCCCAAAGGTTCCAGTCCCACCCCTGGGATGAATTTACACAGTGTCTAAATTCCACAGTCCAGGCTGTGGAGCTCATGTTAGTGTGGGTTCCACATCCAGACCAATCTGATCTACAGTCCAATAAGAACAGCAGAAGAACCCACACAGAAGAACCACTGCAGATTTACTACTGGGTTTGATGGAAAAAATAATATTACATTATGTCTGTAAATAATGTCAACTACAAATGTTTGTCTTTGTTTTAGTGCAAAAAAATAACACTAAATTGTGAAACTCTTTCCATTTCCAAACTCTCCTGTACCAATAAAATGTGACTAACCTGAACAAATGTGTCCAACCTGAAATGTCTGTATTAAATTCAGTCCAGTTTGAACTCTTTTCTTCCTGTTCCTCAGTGTTTAGTTTCTTTGGAGATCTGATCCAGAATGCACATGGACT
>NC_043957.1:59452187-59467187 GCF_902148855.1 Sphaeramia orbicularis
CAGTTGTATTTCAGTTGTAGTTTAGCTGTAGTTCAGTTGTAGTTCAGTTGTAGTTCAGTTTTAGTTCAGTTGTAGTTCAGTTGTAGTTTAGCTGTAGTTCAGTTTTAGTTCAGTTGTAGTTCAGTTGTAGTTTAGTTGTAGTTCAGTTGTAGTTCAGTTTTAGTTCAGTTGTAGTTCAGTTGTAGTTCAGTTGTAGTTTAGCTGTAGTTCAGTTTTAGTTCAGTTGTAGTTCAGTTGTAGTTTAGTTGTAGTTCAGTTGTAGTTCAGTTGTAGTTCAGTTGTAGTTTAGCTGTAGTTCAGTTGAAGTTCAGTTGTAGTTCAGTTTTAGTTCAGTTGTAGTTCAGTTGTAGTTTAGCTGTAGTTCAGTTGTAGTTCAGTTGTAGTTCAGTTGTAGTTCAGTTTTAGTTCAGTTGTAGTTCAGTTGTAGTTTAGTTGTAGTTCAGTTGTAGTTCAGTTGTAGTTTAGTTGTAGTTCAGTTGTAGTTCAGTTGTAGTTTAGTTGTAGTTCAGTTGTAGTTCAGTTGTAGTTCAGTTGTACTTTAGTTGTAGTTCAGTTGTAGTTTAGTTTTAGTTGTAGTTCAGTTGTAGTTCAGTTGTAGTTTAGTTGTAGTTCAGTTGTAGTTCAGTTGTAGTTTAGTTGTAGTTCAGTTGTAGTTCAGTTGTAGTTCAGTTGTACTTTAGTTGTAGTTCAGTTGTAGTTCAGTTGTAGTTTAGTTTTAGTTGTAGTTCAGTTGTAGTTCAGTTGTAGTTTAGTTGTAGTTCAGTTGTAGTTCAGTTGTAGTTTAGTTTTAGTTGTAGTTCAGTTGTAGTTCAGTTGTAGTTCAGTTGTAGTTTAGTTTTAGTTGTAGTTCAGTTGTAGTTCAGTTGTAGTTTAGTTGTAGTTCAGTTGTAGTTCAGTTGTAGTTCAGTTGTAGTTTAGTTTTAGTTGTAGTTCAGTTGTAGTTCAGTTGTAGTTTAGTTGTAGTTCAGTTGTAGTTCAGTTGTAGTTTAGTTGTAGTTCAGTTGTAGTTTAGTTGTAGTTCAGTTGTAGTTCAGTTGTAGTTCAGTTGTAGTTCAGTTGTACTTTAGTTGTAGTTCAGTTGTAGTTCAGTTGTAGTTTAGTTTTAGTTGTAGTTCAGTTGTAGTTCAGTTGTAGTTTAGTTGTAGTTCAGTTGTAGTTCAGTTGTAGTTTAGTTTTAGTTGTAGTTCAGTTGTAGTTCAGTTGTAGTTTAGTTTTAGTTGTAGTTCAGTTGTAGTTCAGTTGTAGTTTAGTTGTAGTTCAGTTGTAGTTCAGTTGTAGTTCAGTTGTAGTTTAGTTTTAGTTGTAGTTCAGTTGTAGTTCAGTTGTAGTTTAGTTGTAGTTCAGTTGTAGTTCAGTTGTAGTTTAGTTGTAGTTCAGTTGTAGTTTAGTTGTAGTTCAGTTGTAGTTCAGTTGTAGTTTAGTTGTAGTTCAGTTGTAGTTCAGTTGTAGTTCAGTTGTAGTTTAGTTGTAGTTCAGTTGTAGTTCAGTTGTAGTTCAGTGGTCTCTTTTCTCTTCTTCTCTGTGCTCCTATTCAAATCAATCCCAGACAGGACTCTGCTGCTTTAGTCTCCATGTTTCCAGGTAGAGTGGGGACCAGAAGACGACTGGAAACCACAAGTGAACACAAGTGACGGAGCAAAAAGTGTCGTATGGAGACAGCACAGAAAACTGAGAGAGACAAAGAAATCCATTTAACATCAATCTGACATTGACAAAGACCAAAACCAAGGGAATCTGATCCAGAATTTGTATCTGTTTTAGTTAGTTTAGTAAACACACAATACAGTTTCAGTTAGTTATGTTTTTTTTCTTTTAATTATAGTTTTTATTTATTTCAGTTAATGAAAATGCTTTTACAGTTCTAGTTTTAATCATTTTGTTAGTTTTCGTTAACGATAATAACCTTGGTTACATTCACCCTGGTCTCATTTCGTGGATGGACACCAAACCAATCTGTTGCCATGGTGATCTGTCACTAGACTAGACAAAGAGTTTAGGTTTGGACAAGGACTGGAAAAGACACATGGAGGACACACAGGTTTGGGTTTTGGACCAGTTTAGGCCAGTTTAGACCAGTTTAGACCAGTTTGGACCAGTTTGGACCAGTTTGGACTTTTCTGTTCTCAGATGTCCAATGTTAACAGGCTCATGGACCCACTGGTACTGGTCACATGTTCATCTGTGGAACCAACATGTGTTTGATGGACTAAAAAAAGGAACTGGACTGGAGGAGTGGGACAGAAATGGACATTTACTAGTTTTATTTGGACAAACATTGTCTCGGAGCAGTCTGGATGAGTTTATTTATATTATTCAAACAAAAATATAAGTTATTTTTAATTAGAACAACAAATTATTGAAGGAAAAGCAAAAAGTATTGATACAATATTGATGTTTCTGTCAATAAAAGTTAGAACTGAACCAGTGGTACAGAGGAGGTTTATGGCCCTAAAGGGGACTGGAGGTTTATGGCCCTAAAGGGGACTGGAGGTTTATAGTCCTAAAGGGGACTGGAGGTTTATGGCCCTAAAGGGGACTGGAGGTTTATAGTCCTAAAGGGGGACTGGAGGTTTATGGTCCTCCAAAGGGGGGACTGGAGGTTTATGGTCCTCCAAAGGGGGGACTGGAGGTTTATGGTCCTCCAAAGGGGGGACTGGAGGTTTATGGTCCTCCAAAGGGGGGACTGGAGGTTTATGGTCCTCCAAAGGGGGGACTGGAGGTTTATGGTCCTAAAGGGGGGACTGGAGGTTTATGGTCCTAAAGGGGGACTGGAGGTTTATGGTCCTCCAAAGGGGGGACTGGAGGTTTATGGTCCTAAAGGGGGGACTGGAGGTTTATGGTCCTAAAGGGGGACTGGAGGTTTATGGTCCTCCAAAGGGGGGACTGGAGGTTTACGGTCCTAAAGGGGGGACTGGAGGTTTATGGCCCTAAAGGGGACTGGAGGTTTATGGTCCTAAAGGGGGGACTCACCATATATTTTTTATTTCATAAGTTTTTTTGTTTCTTTCTTTTTTATCAATTACTAGAAACTCCAGGTGACCCCATTTGAATTCCAGGTGAACCCACGTGGGGTCCCGACCCCAAGGTTGAAAAACACCATCCTAACACCAGTCCCTCACTCTGGGCGGAGACATTCTGATTAATGATCACATATAATAATCAAACTGAAAAGCAACTTCTGGTCGAGGTGCAGTTTGAAAGGTTGACTTGAAAAGTGGCCGTTTGGTAAATACTTGCACTCGTTCTCGTATTCGTCTTCTTCTGCTGATCCAGCTCTGGGGGGGGGGGGGGGGGGGGGCAGCCTCAGCAGAGTAGCCCAGACTGCCCCCCCAGATACTTCCACCTGCTCGCATTCCCAGACCAGAGACACAATCCCTCCAGCGTGTCCTGGGTCGGCCCCGAAGTCTCCTCCCGGTGGGCATACCCAAAACACCCCCCCCAGGGAGGCGTCCAGGAGGTGGTGGTTTAGAGCCCATGACATACTGCAGTAACTGTGTGTGTGTGTGTGTGTGTGTTCATGGCATTGACACCTGTAAATCCATTGGTGTATTGTACCTATCGTAAAGTTTCACATGATCGATCACATGACAGAAATGCACCGTTCAACTGGAAGACGCTGATTCCAGGTAAATGTGTGCCTCCTGTGTTCTGATGGACATCCCATCATGGTGGAAATGGAACAGACATCACAGGAGTATTGAGCTGAACATCCGCTGGTGCCATTCCACTTTTTAATTATACATAAATACAGGATATAAATAGACTGTTCCTACACTTGCCTGTAGCTTCAGTACAGGCTGTAAAATACTTCAGGACTTCACCAGCTAACTTCTACCACAGACAAAGGCCGAACGAAAGGCATTTTCACAACAAACTGTTGAAGTTTGGGCAGTCCATAAAAAAGGTTCAACTGAATGTAATTCAACAGCAGTACCCTGACTCTGTGGAATTCTGCGACTGAGCGTGTAACTCAGTTTGCTCGTATGTCAAATCAATTTTCCCCATTGAAATGAATTCAGATGTCATTATTCTGTCCAAATATGTGCAGATTGAACCTATCTAGATCTAACCTCTGAGTGACGGCCTTTGAACCGATGGGTAACTTACACTGAACTTATCTCCAGTGCATATTGATGTATTTGAGGTACGGTGGGAAATAACACCTGTAATACCTAACATCACCACTAGGGATGGGAATCGAGAACCGGTTCTTTTTGAGAACCGGATCCCAGTAGCTTGATTCCTTGGAATCGTTTGCATGCCTGCTTAACGATTCTGCTTATTGATTCCACCTTCGTTGCACATGTGCAATGACATCACGCATACGCTGCATTGTTTTGGTCAGAACGAAGACAAAATGGAGTTGAGGCAGAAACGGACTAAACAGACCACACCAGGTCCAAACAGACCACACCAGGTCCAAACAGACCACACCAGGTCCAAACAGACCACACCAGGTCTAAACAGACCACACCAGGTCCAAACAGACCACACCAGGTCCAAACAGACCACACCATGTGTCCATGTGACATTCCCAGTTCAGTGCAGCAGGTACGAGGAGGAGGAAGAATGTGTGTGAGCGTGAAGAGTGTGGAGATGGAACCGAATGAATGATCAGAGTAACACTGACAGTACCGTTCAGACACATACAGACGCAGCCTTCTGTCTGTAATCTGACTACATTCATCTGTTTTCCAGCTGATGGAGGATGAGTACCCAGACACAGAATACCAGCGGGAGTACGGAGCGGTGCGGACCGCCGCCAGTGGAAGTGAAAACCAAACCTGTCACTCATTTGTCTTTTCTCTTCCTGCTGAAGCTAAACTTTTAAACCTTACAGAGAAAACACTAACATTAGTATCACAGTAGTGTTCCTCTGTCGTCTACAGGTTTGGTATTACTAACTTTCTTCTTCTCATTAAACTTTCCTCTTCTTCGTGGTATTTGTCCAGTATGGTTAATTCAGAGCGGCGCCCCCTGGTGGATTAACTGACAAACGCTCATTCCAACACATTAAATGTCAGTAGCAGCACTTTGTTCCAGTCAGACTAATGACAACGACAATAAAGCACATTTACAAAAGGAACTAACAACTGGAATGGGATTACTAAGGACTAGGATCGGTACTCGGTATCGGCAAGTACTCAAATGTAAGTACTCGTACTCGGTCTGGAAAACAGTGGTATGGGTGCATCTCTAAGTTGAACCCCCAGTATTCAGTCCTGTTCCTAAAGTCCTTCAGTCCTTCTCCATTGTCCTCTTCAGTTTCAGCTCCAGCTGCTTCAGCCTTCTGCATTCACAGGATTCTACTGTTAGAACTGTCTGGTTCCTGAAGGACACTTTAGTATCCAGCCCCCCCGCAGGAACATTCAACTCCACCCACACCCATTTCAGTGGTTCCTTCCAAAGCCCTTAGTTTGGACTGAACCAATGCTCCAAATCCAACAGATTAGCTCTGTCCATCACAGAGCTAGCCCTGTGGTTAATGCTAAAGAGCTAGCCCTGTGGCTAACGCTAAAGAGCTAGCCCTGTGGCTAACACTAAAGAGCTAGCCCTGTGGCTAACGCTAAAGAGCTAGCCCTGTGGTTAATGCTAAAGAGCTAGCCCTGTGGCTAACACACAAGTGTCTCCTAAGGGTGGATTCACACCTGAAAAGTCCTTTGGTCCACTTATTTGATTCAAATGGAATGCAGCCTTTATTTTTTTTTTCATTTGGGTCAGATCGCATTCTCACTTCACTTTTTGCTAGTGGACCAAAATGCGTAAACAGAAGGACGCATGTGACGAACTGTGCTGGCATTGGACAGAGAAGTTGTGGGTGGGGTGAATTGGAGATGGCCGGTGTTGATGAAAACAGACGTGGAGGTCCTACGTACAGTTACCATTTTCAGAATATGTATGCTATTTTTACAGACACAAATTTACGAAAATTAGCTTTGAAATGCTTTTACGAAAGATTGTTGTTACACTTTTAGTACCTTTTAAAAATAATGGTGACGTTTTATATGTATGTTCTGATCAGTTTTAAATTTGTTTTTAGAACTGATTTTCATTGTGTTTATGTATATTTTTAGTGTGGATGTACGGCTGTGGTTTCCCTTTAGTGTAACTGCTGCTGCTGTCTGTTCCAGCACACTCTGGAAAAAGACATTTTTGATCTCAACAAGCTTTTTTTCCTTGTTTAATAATAATAATCATAATAATAATAATATACAGTTGCAGATGGACCTGTGGAGTTGAATGAATGTAGAATTCAGAGCCAAGCAGAGCATTTCCAGTTTATGGAGAGCATAGGGAAATGAGGGAAAAGAAGAATTCCACTGATTTCAGTCTTAAAATGAGGAAAACAATCTGATCCTTTGATGGGATCATTTGCAAAATATTACCATACTTTGTTACTAGAACAATCCAGCTGATATTAAGTGGAAAATCTTAATAAGAACAAGTTCGATCACGGTTCTCAAACTCCTGTTCTTTCAGGTTCCACATTCAGCCTGATCTGATCTGCAGTGGACCCAACCAGGAAAATAAGAACAGAAGAACCCAGAAAGAATGACAACTGACAATTTATGTCTGTTTGAGTGCAAAAAACCCAATAAATTATGAAAATACTTACTTTTATAAACTATCCAGACAAAAAAGATGTGAAGAACCTGAAAAAACCCTGAAATTTCTTAAGAAAAATCAGTGCAATTTTACCAATATTCTGCCCCCACTTCTCATTTCTACATAATAATAATAATAATAATAATAATAATAATAATAATAATAATAATAATAATAATAATAATAATAATAATAGCTTTATTTCTATAGTACCTTTTAAAAACAAAGTTTACAACGTGCTTTGACAGACAAAGCAGAGGACACAACAGCAGGATACAAGATGTGAGTAAAGACACTAAAACAGAAGCAACACAATAAGAGCGATGTGGACAACAAACACAAAAACATGACACTAAGAATAAATGAAGTGAATCAGAGTAAAGAGGGCAGACGTAACATGATGCTGTCAAATCCATGTAAAAATGGAGTGAGATGAAACAACATCATGTATGAGAATATAAGTTAATAATCAAACAGGATAAAATTCAAATTTAAAAATTCAAATTAAAACATACATGTGCATTCTGGATCAGATCTCCAAAGAAACTAAACACTGAGGAACAGGAAGAAAAGAGTTCAAACTGGACTGAATTTAATGCAGACATTTCAGGTTGGACACATTTGTTCAGGTTAGTCACATTTCATTGGTACAGGAGAGTTTGGAAATGGAAAGAGTTTCAGAATTTAATGTGATTTTTTGCACTAAACAACGACAAACATTTGTAGCTGTCATTATTTACAGACATAATGTCATATTATTTTTTCCATCAGTCCCAGTAGTAAATCTGCAGTGGTTCTTTTGTGTGGGTTCTTCTGCTGTTCTTATTGGACTGTAGATCAGATTGGTCTGGATGTGGAACCCACACTAACATGAGTTCCACAGCCTGGACTGTGGAGTTTAGACACTGTGGAAATTCATCCCAGGGGTGGGACTGGAACCTTTGGTGGAACGCATGTTTGAGAGCCCTGAGTTAGACTTATATATATACACTGTATATCCAACAGTATTCCCTCTCCTGCTTTGACTCCCATATGAATGTCAGGTCCATCCCATTCCTAGTCTATGGGTTCAGTCTGACGTGGCTCCACCCTTTGCAGCTCTAACAGCTTCAACTCTTCTGGGAAGGCTGTCCACAAGGTTTAGGAGTGTGTTCATGGGAATTTTGGACCATTCTTCTAGAAGCTCATTTGTGAGGTCACACACTGATGTTGGACAGAAGGCCTGGCTCTCAGTCTGCGCTCTAATTCATCCAAAGGTGTTCTATGGGGTTGAGGTCAGGACTGTGCAGGCCAGTCCAGTTCATCCACACCAGACTCTGTCCTCCATGTCCAAATGGACCTTGCTTTGTGCACTGGTGCACAGTCATGTTGGAAGAGGAAGGGGCCGGCTCCAAACTGTTCCCACAAAGTTGGGAGCGTAGAATTGTCCCAAATGTCTTGTTCTGCTGAAGCATTCCCAGTTCCTTTCACTGGAACTAAGGGGCCCAGCCCAGCTCCTGAAAAACAACCCCACACCATAACCCCCCCTCCACCAAACTTTACACTCGGCACAATGCGCTCCCACAAGTATCGTTCTCCTGGAGACCGCCAAACCCAGACCCGTCCGTCAGATCGCCAGATGGAGAAGTGTGATTGGTCAGTCCAGAGAAGGCTCCTCCCCTGCTCTACAGTCCAGTGGCGGCGTGCTTTACACCACTGCATCCACCGCTGTGCATTGCACTTGCTGATGTATGGCTCGGATGCGGCCGCTCGGCCACGGAAACCCATTCCATGAAGCTCTGTGCGCACTGTTCTGGAGCTAATCTGAAGGACACATGAAGTTTGGAGGTCTGTACCATTGACTCTGCAGACAGTCGTCCACCTCTTCACACTCTGCGCCTCAGCATCCGCTGACCCCGCTCCGTCAGTTTCCGTGGCCTACCACTGCGTGGCTGAGTCGCCATCGTTCCCAAACACTTCCACTTTCTTCTAATCCAGCTGACAGTTGACTGTGGAATATTTAGGAGCCAGGAAAGTTCACCACTGGATTTGTGTCACAGGTGGCATCCTATCACAGTTCCACGCTGGAATTCACTGAGCTCCTGAGAGTGACCCATTCTGTCCCAAATGTTTGTAAAAGCAGTCTGCATGCCTAGGGCTGGATTTAATCCACCTGTGGACATGGAAGGGACTGGAACAGCTGAGTCTGAGGATTGGGATGGAGGAGACAAGACTTTTGGAAATATAGTGTATTTTAAATAAGATTTTATTTTATTATTATTATTATTATTTTGTGATTTATGTAAAGCATTTCTTTCTTTTTTTTAGATGAAAAATAAGACAGAAGTTATTGAAATAAGGCGTATTTTTTCCACATTCTTCTAAATCCTTTTTTCAGTGTGCTGGTGTACATCCTGTCCTAAAGCCAGTACAGCCTCCCTCCCTTCCTCCCTTCCTTCCTCCCTCCCTCCCTCCCTTCCTTCTTTCCTTCCCTCCTTCCTCCCTTCCTTCCCTCCTTCTTTCCTTCCTTCCTTCCTTTCTCCCTCCCTCACTTCCCTCCTTCCTTCCTTCCTTCCCTCCTCCCTCCCTCCCTCCCTCCCTTCCTTCTTTCCTTCCCTCCTTCCTCCCTTCCTTCCCTCCTTCTTTCCTTCCTTCCTTCCTTCCTCCCTCCCTCCCTCCTTCCTTCCTTCCTCCCTCCCTTCCTTCTTTCCTTCCCTCCTTGCTCCCTTCCTTACTTCCCTCCCTCCTCCCTCCCTCCCTCCCTCCCTTCCTTACTTCCCTCCCTCCTTCCTCCCTCCCTCCCTCCCTCCCTCCCTTCCTTCCTGTGTTAAATCTGGCTCTGGGTCACTTGGTTGGAACATGGGTCTGTGTGTTAAAGATAGAACTTCAGGCCTGAGGGGGTGGACTGAACCACCGCTGCCTGCTCCGCCTCTCTTCTTCTTTTTCTATCCTTTTTTTCCCTCCTCTTTCTCAACACCTCCAAATGCCTCGTCTCTGCTAAAAAAGACACTGCAGACACAGACACTGGCTGAGTTGGATTTCTCTGCAGTTACTTTCTGTTCTCAGCGGTTTGAAATCTCCGATGCCAAGGACACGAACAAGTGTGAAGAGTAAACGGACTGAGACTGCACTCATCTGATCCTCTTTTCCAAAAATTCAGACTTCTCTCTGTTTTTGATGTGAACGTTTCCCAGACCTGTATCTTCATGTCCAAATATGGTCACTTAACTCATATTCTTCCCAAAGTTTTTCAGATTTTCTTTATGTCGTCTTCTGTTATTCACTGTTATCCTACACAATATTCAAGCTCATGTGACCTTCCTTCCTGTTGAACTTCTGTCTGTCAGTGTTCTGTGAAATATGGTGGACCAAATCTGTGGAATCATCTACGACCTGAACTTCAATCCACATCTACTGTATCATTATTTAAAAACCATCTGAAAAGGACTGGAATTCATTCACTTCTGGTGGAGGTCTTCATATCAGCCTTTTTTGGCTTCGAGCCTCTCCTGCACAATGATGGGACTTGTTTGAATGGGTTTTTTAAATTATTATTTTTAATTTTCTCTTGCTGTTTTATGATGTGCTAAATAAATAAATAAATAGCTTCTCAAAATAATTTAATGACTAATGCTTCGTTTAGACCCCAATTACATCTGTCTGAAAAAATAATCTGTAATTTAACAGAATTTTCACTGTTTATTTGACAGATTTTTCCTGTATTTTTAAGATACAGGAAAATATCAATGAAATGACAAAAACAGACTGTGATTTTACATGCCAAATGTAAAATAACACGAAAAAAACTGTAACTGTGAATAACCAGAAAATTACAATTTTTTAAAAGATTTTTTTTTCTTTTTTCACAAAAAATACATTTCAAATACATTTGTAAATGTATCATAATTTCACAAATATTTCTTTTCTATTTATGAGATTAAACTGTCAATTTAAAGTTTAATACTGTAAAAAAAGAAAAAAAAAAAAGAAAAAAAGAAAAGTAAAACCAGATAAAATTACTGACAATTAACGGTAACAGAAGTATTTGTTCTGTCAGTTGAACCAGACTTGTTTGTTCATTGACAAATTTCTTGTGTAATTACAGGAGGTTTCACAACAAAAATGTTGAATAAATATATTTTTGTGAATGTATAACATGTATAAGCACGGATAAACTGTCCAAATACAGTTTTTATCAGTGGATTGGACAACTGAGTGTCACTGAAAATTATTTATATATATATTTATAGGGAATTGGATTGTTTTAATACATGTAAATATTCTGTATTAAACATTAAAAAGTCAAAAAAAATATGCAAAATCTCATGTAAAGTTAGGGCAAAAAACTGTATTTGAATTATGGAAAATTACTGTATTTTTATGAGATGGTTATTTTCTGTTGTTTTACAGCATTTTTTCAGCACCCCTGCTGCTGGAATAATACAATTTTTTGTTTTTTTGTTTTTTTTTTTACAGTGCATTTTGTCCTGTATTGTCAAATGTTAGAATATCATCTTTAATCCAAAGTCTGTTCTGTGGTCTGGAGGTGCTAGTTCTGTCTAACCCTCCTCCTTTATCTGGGACTGGGGCTAAAATGACCCAGAACAGACGTTCACTTAACGTGGAGTTTTTTGTCTTCTCTTTGGTTCAGTTTCTAACCGTCTGATCCACGTAGGAGCCGACAGCAACTTACAGTAAAACAAACATTTTTCACCATCGCTAAAACATTTGTAACATTTTTTGTATGAACAGTTCTAACCTCCTAACAGTAATAATCTAAAGGGACCAAAAACAGTCACTGTCAGTGGCAATGTGAGAAATAATAGGAACTGGTCTGACCCTGGTTCAGGTTCAGCGTTTTTTCAGATCTTCTCCTCAAATGCAGACGTTTACTTTAGTGACAGTGAAAAAACACTGACAACCTGCTCTGAGCATGCTCTGTTCATTAGCAGTGTGGACACAGTGGGTGTCCTCTGTGGACACATTGGGTCTCTGTGGACACAGTGGGTCTCTTCTGTGGACACAGTGGGTCTCTGTGGACACAGTGGGTCTCTGTGGACACAGTGGGTCTCTTCTGTGGACACAGTGGGTCTCTTCTGTGGACACATTGGGTCTCTGTGGACACAGTGGGTCTCTTCTGTGGACACAGTGGGTCTCTGTGGACACAGTGGGTCTCTGTGGACACATTGGGTCTCTGTGGACACAGTGGGTCTCTGTGGACACAGTGGGTCTCTTCTGTGGACACAGTGGGTGTCCTCTGTGGACACATTGGGTCTCTGTGGACACAGTGGGTCTCTGTGGACACAGTGGGTCTCTTCTGTGGACACAGTGGGTCTCTGTGGACACAGTGGGTCTCTGTGGACACAGTGGGTCTCTTCTGTGGACACAGTGGGTCTCTTCTGTGGACACAGTGGGTCTCTGTGGACACAGTGGGTGTCCTCTGTGGACACATTGGGTCTCTGTGGACACAGTGGGTCTCTTCTGTGGACACAGTGGGTCTCTGTGGACACATTGGGTCTCTGTGGACACAGTGGGTCTCTTCTGTGGACACAGTGGGTCTCTGTGGACACAGTGGGTCTCTTCTGTGGACACAGTGGGTCTCTGTGGACACAGTGGGTCTCTTCTGTGGACACAGTGGGTCTCTGTGGACACAGTGGGTGTCCTCTGTGGACACATTGGGTCTCTGTGGACACATTGGGTCTCTGTGGACACAGTGGGTCTCTGTGGACACATTGGGTGTCCTCTGTGGACACAGTGGGTCTCTGTGGACACAGTGGGACTCTGTGGACACAGTGGGTCTCTGTGGACACAGTGGGTGTCCTCTGTGGACACATTGGGTCTCTGTGGACACAGTGGGTCTCTGTGGACACATTGGGTGTCCTCTGTGGACACAGTGGGTCTCTGTGGACACAGTGGGTGTCCTCTGTGGACACAGTGGGTCTCTGTGGACACAGGGGGACTCTGTGGACACAGTGGGTCTCTGTGGACACAGTGGGTGTCCTCTGTGGACACAGTGGGTCTCTGTGGACACAGTGGGTGTCCTCTGTGGACACATTGGGTGTCCTCTGTGGACACAGTGGGTGTCCTCTGTGGACACATTGGGTCTCTGTGGACACAGTGGGTGTCCTCTGTGGACACAGTGGGTCTCTGTGGACACATTGGGTGTCCTCTGTGGACACATTGGGTGTCCTCTGTGGACACAGTGGGTCTCTGTGGACACAGTGGGTGTCCTCTGTGGACACATTGGGTCTCTGTGGACACAGTGGGTGTCCTCTGTGGACACAGTGGGTCTCTGTGGACACATTGGGTGTCCTCTGTGGACACATTGGGTGTCCTCTGTGGACACAGTGGGTCTCTGTGGACACAGTGGGTGTCCTCTGTGGACACATTGGGTGTCCTCTGTGGACACAGTGGGTCTCTGTGGACACAGTGGGTGTCCTCTGTGGACACATTGGGTGTCCTCTGTGGACACAGTGGGTCTCTGTGGACACAGTGGGTGTCCTCTGTGGACACATTGGGTGTCCTCTGTGGACACAGTGGGTCTCTGTGGACACAGTGGGTGTCCTCTGTGGACACATTGGGTGTCCTCTGTGGACACAGTGGGTGTCCTCTGTGGACACAGTGGGTCTCTGTGGACACAGTGGGTGTCCTCTGTGGACACAGTGGGTCTTTGTGGACGCATTGGGTGTCCTCTGTGGACACATTGGGTCTCTGTGGACACAGTGGGTCTTTGTGGACGCATTGGGTGTCCTCTGTGGACACATTGGGTCTCTGTGGACACAGTGGGTCTCTGTGGACACAGTGGGTGTCCTCTGCTCTGACAGTTCAGACTGCTGTGTGAGGTGACTGTGAGACTGACCACCTGTGAGTGGGATGGGGGAGGGGCTTACACAGGGGGAGGGGCTTACGGCAGCACCCACAGCTTGTTGAGGACAGTAACTGCAGAACAATTCGCACTTTCACGTCAAAATCTCTAAAACACCAGAAAAGTCTCCAATAACACCAGAAAAAGTCACTAAACTGGTCACCAGTCGCTTTTGAGAAAAAAGTCGTCAAGAGGATCCGACAATTCACCAGATTTAGAGAGAAAGTAACAGCACTGACTGAGAATCACTATTATAGAGAGGTATGTGTGCACATGTGTGTAACTGTATGTGTGTGGGTCAGTACTAGTTTTTTGGTACCTCCTCCTCTGAGGTTCCAGGATTGGGAACCAGGTACTAAAGGTGACACTGTGTAAACACTGCAGACCTCTGATTGGTCAGAGTGGTGTGTGTGCCCCGCCCTTTTCCAGTAAATCTGTCAGTAGGTGAATCCACATGATGACAGTCTGTAAAACTACACCATGGTTTGTCCAGGAGGTTCAGACGCAAACATTCAGCAGGAGTTTGACCAGACAACAGGCAACCAGTGAGTTTATCAGCAACTGTGAGCAGAGCACACAGAAGGAACGCACCGCATCGCTATGACGACCAGGGACTGGAAAGAGGGAGGGTCTGGAATGGAAAGGGTCTGGAATAGGACCTGGTACCAGAGTGGAAAGGGTCTGGAATAGGACCTGGTACCAGAGTGGAAAGGGTCTGGAATAGGACCTGGTACCAGAGTGGAACCGGTCTGGAATAGGACCTGGTACCAGAGTGGAACCGGTCTGGAATAGGACCTGGTACCAGAGTGGAAAGGGTCTGGAATAGGACCTGGTACCAGAGTGGAAACGGTCTGGAATAGGACCTGGTACCAGAGTGGAAAGGGTCTGGAATAGGACCTGGTACCAGAGTCGAGTCGAACCGGTTCCACGTAGTGGAAACACGGCACTAGTACCAGTAGTACCTTTAGTACCAGTAGTACTAGTGGTACCTGTAATACTTAGACTTCCTTTATTGTCATTGCACAAAAAAAAACACAGCAGTAGTACCAGTGGTACCAGTAGTACAAGTGTGTGGCTCAGTACCTTCCAGGTATCCTCTCTCACCTTCCAGGCAGCAGGTCCTCCACACACTGGTACCACTGGTACTATAGGTGTGTGTATTAGTACCCTCACCTTCCAGGCAGCAGGTCCTCCACAGCCCTGAGTGCGTCATCACCTCTTCGTTCTTCTTGCTGGTCTCGTTCTCGTTGGTGCTCTTGATCTTGCAGACACCACGCGAGTACAGCCAGTAGTCCGTCCCCACGGCGATGGTCATGAGGCTGAAGGCGGCGAAGGCCCCCACTGTGGTCAGCAACATCTGAACTCCATGGTCAAACGCACCCATGTTGCCACATTCCACAAAAGGGGCCCCCCCTTTCCTTTTAAGATACAGGAAGTAAATATTTCTGAATTTGCATCGCCACGCCAGCTTGGAAAAGGGGGGGCGGGCGGCTCCGGGGGGGCGGCGGGGGTCGGTGGCCGCTGCGGGGGCGGGGGAGTTAGGAGAACTC
>NC_043957.1:59472187-59520452 GCF_902148855.1 Sphaeramia orbicularis
CCCTCTCCTCAGACTCCTCCTCCTGAGGCGTTCCCAGTCCAGCCCACAGACATAGTCTCTCTAGTGTGTCCTAGGTCTTCCCCATGGTCTCCTCCCCAGGGAGGACTCCAGGAGGCATCTGAAACAGATGTCTGATCCACCTCAGCTGGTTCCTCTGGATGTGGAGGACCAGTGGCTCTACTCTGAGCTCCGCCCTGGTAACTGAGCTCCTCCCCCTATCCCTAAGGGTGTGCCCATCCTCCCTACGGAAGAAACTCATTTGGACCACTCGAGCGTAGGAACGTAGATTGACCAGTAAATTAGGAGCTTCACCTTTCAGCTCTGCTCCTTCTTTAGTTCAACAGACCGATACAGCGACCGCATCACTGCAGTCGCTGCAGACCTTCAGCGTGGACTGGGGTGGTTTGCAGCCGAGTGCGAAGCAAGTGGGACGAGGACCCGCACCTCCAAATCTGAGGCCGTGGTTCTGGACCGGAAAAAGGTGGTTTGTCCTCTGCTGGTTGGTGGAGAGGTCTTGCATCAAGTGGAGGAGTTCAAGTATCTTGGGGTCTTCAAAAAATTCATGGGAAGGAATGCTTCTCGGACCAAAAAAGAGTTTGTTTGAGCCGCTCTTTGGAAAAAGGGATTCATAAAGTAGATATCAAACTGGAAGAACAATCCAAGGCACTCTTTAAACATTTAAATGCCTTTAATAATGCCTTTATTGCTCTTGAAGACAAAACGCGTAGAAGTGTTTTATGGGTCTACATATGACCGCGCCATGTTAATAAAGGCATTTTGATGTTTAGAAAGTTCCTTGGATTTTTCTTCCAGTTTGATATCTATCTTGGGGTCTTCTTCTAAATGACCACTTTAAGTACTGGAGGTTAAAGGTTTCATTAGTGACAGATACTAGGGTTAAACAAGAAATACAACCTGCCTTAACCCTAACCCTAACCCTAACCCTGGTCCTAACCCTAACCCTAACCCTGGTCCTAACCCTAACCCTAACCCTGGTCCTAACCCTAACCCTAACCCTGGTCCTAACCCTGGTCCTAACCCTAACCCTAACCCTGGTCCTAACCCTAACCCTAACCCTGGTCCTAACCCTAACCCTAACCCTGGTCCAAACCCTAACCCTAACCCTAACCCTGGTCCTAACCCTAACCCTAACCCTGGTCCAAACCCTAACCCTAACCCTAACCCTGGTCCTAACCCTAACCCTAACCCTGGTCCTAACCCTAACCCTGGTCCAAACCCTAACCCTGGTCCTAACCCTAACCCTAACCCTGGTCCTAACCCTAACCCTAACCCTGGTCCTAACCCTAACCCTAACCCTGGTCCTAACCCTAACCCTAACCCTGGTCCTAACCCTAACCCTAACCCTAACCCTGGTCCTAACCCTAACCCTAACCCTAACCCTAACCCTGGTCCTAACCCTAACCCTAACCCTGGTCCTAACCCTAACCCTGGTCCAAACCCTAACCCTAACCCTAACCCTGGTCCAAACCCTAACCCTAACCCTAACCCTGGTCCTAACCCTAACCCTAACCCAAGTCAGACCACAATACATGGGATGATTATTTCTACTGGCTCTAGAATAAAGAAACAGGCTCATAAAACAGGAAGAACTGGAACATGAAATAAAAAGATTAGAGAAGGAACACAAACAATTCAGGAAAATAGATATACTTAAAAAAAACTTAGAGAAGCTAGGCAACAATCAGATGAGGTACGAACACACAAGGCAGAGGGAAGTCTCAGGCATAGTAGCAGAAAATGTTATGAAATGGGAACTAAAGCTAGCAGGTTTTTGGCCTTTCAGCTGCAGAAGGCCCAAGATCAGACATCCACAGAACGACCTTATTAAGACTCATTTTAAAGAAACACCAGTTGCATTTGTAAAATATTATGAACAGATACATAAGGCTGAGATACAAGAATCACAGAAAAAAATATTCACGAGTTCTTGAAACCTCTCAAACTGGTTCGATTGCCAGATGTGGAGGGAACTAACCCTAACTTTAACCCCTAACCCTAACCCTAACCCTAACCTCTAACTCTAATTTGATCATTAAATTAAAAGTTCATTATAATAATACATTAAAGTGATGTCTTACTAAATTACTTGGTGAACTGAACTGATTAATTACTGAATTCAAATGACTCCACTGGTCTCATCCTACTGTGTTGTAGTTCTGTGGCTGCAGTTTAAACCTGTAGACTTTGTGTTGTACTGTTGAGTGTTTTCTAATTCAGTCCAAAATGGAGTCAATGCAACAGCAGCGGTACAGCAGCGCCATCCAGTGGGAGGTCAAAGACACAGCAGGGCCTGTGGGCCCATGGTGGAGGGCTTTCCTGATGTTTCTTCCCTTCGTCTCTTGATGTTGATGAAAAGCATCTAATTTGATTTTTTTTTTTTTTTTTTTTTTAATTCTTCAGGTTTAATGTAAAAAACATTCATGGCATCAATTCTCTTACAAATCAAAACAGGAAGAAGTGCAAAGGGCATAGGAGGGATAAAACAAAACCACAACAATTTCACAACAGAAATAAAGTTAAACAGAGGCTAGGGATTTTTAAGGCTTTTTTTCCAATAATACTGAAACATTTGCAGGCATTTTTTCTTTTGTTTCACATTTAAGGCTTTTAAGAAATGAAGAAAAAATCAAAAATGTGAAGTCTGGGTTTGTTGTTAAATATTAGCATTTATGTACATGGAATTTAACAAAACTGACAATACTGTTTAGGAGAAAGTCCTTTTCCTTATTGTCTGTGATCAGTCCGAACATGAAAAGTGTCTAAAGCTGCGTTCAGATGCAGATAAATGTGTCCACATGTGACCTGGATCTGATCTGTTCCAGACAGTCTGAACAGCACTGATCTGACCCAGACCACTGTCATATGTGGTCCTAAATCTGACCCGGACCACTGTCATATGTGGTCCTAAATCTGACCCGGACCACTTTCATATGGGGTCCTAAATCTGACCCGGACCACTGTCATATGTGGTCCTAAATCTGACCCGGACCACTGTCATATGTGGTCCTAAATCTGACCCGGACCACTGTCATATGTGGTCCTAAATCTGACCCGGACCACTGTCATATGCGGTCCTAAATCTGACCCGGACCACTTTCATATGTGGTCCTAAATCTGACCCGGACCACTGTCATATGTGGTCTACATCTGACCCGGACCACTGTCATATGTGGTCCTAAATCTGACCCGGACCACTGTCATATATGGTCCTAAATCTGACCCGGACCACTGTCATATGTGGTCCTAAATCTGACCCGGACCACTGTCATATGTGGTCCTAAATCTGACCCGGACCACTGTCATATGTGGTCTACATCTGACCCGGACCACTGTCATATGTGGTCCTAAATCTGACCCGGACCACTGTCATATGTGGTCCTAAATCTGACCCGGACCACTGTCATATGTGGTCCTAAATCTGACCCAGATCTGATATTTTCTAATGTGACTTCAGTCTGAACATCCAGGTCACATTTATTCGACCTTTACATCATTGAAATGTGACAAACGTCATAATTCTGGGTCCCAGGAGGAGGAGTGGAGGAAAAACATATTTTTTAGAGTTGTTTGTTTGTTTTGAATTAATCTTTGTCCGTAACAAACATGACAGTTTCAGTTGTGTGTGTGAGTGTGGCATACTAAGGAAACAGAATAACAAAAACAACTGACAAATATTAATTTAAAATAGAAATCAGGAAAAACAAGTCTTGGAATTAAAATTGATAACAGTAAAAATTATATTAATGTGAATGTATTTATTTATCTAAATTAATTGTAAAGCATTGCACAAGGGGGAAATTCAAGTATTGATTTCTGCTGGAATTTTGTTCAACATTTTGTATAATTTTGTGGCTTTGAGGTCTTCAGTTAATTTCAGGGACTTTAATATAGTTTGAATTTGTTTATAAAGACAATAAACTTGGGGGATGATGTCATAATTCTGTTTTTGTGAATAAAAAATTTGGCAAGACACAAAATACCATTACAGCAGAATTTTTTTTTTTTGTTTTATTTTGTTGTTGTTTTTTTTATTGAACTTGTGAAAAAATACAAACTCTCAATGAGGATAATAATACAGTAACACAAATGAACATAAATAAAATAAAGTACAAAAGTCATGGGGATATGTAGGCAAGAGCAAAAATACATTGAAATACAATACAGTGCAAATAATTAGACGTTTTAAATGAATGTATAGGAGCAGAGATGCAACACACAAGACTTTTAAAATTAAAATGATAGATAACGAGCAATGTTCTGGCTTATTTTTATTGCAGTTTTGTTTGTTTTTTTCTCTTTTTCTTCAGGACAAGACAAACATTTTAAATTCGTTTGTAAATCCAGAAAAGGAGAGGTTTGTTATTTCTCCATTTCACACAGTGGATATGATATTTACCCAATAATAAAATTATATTAATGATATCTGAAACAGATGAGGCCAAATTATCCATAAAAAAAAAAAAAAGATATAATTCAAAACATGGAACGTCATTAATTTTTAGTGAAATCCAATTTTTTTTAAATTTCTGACCAAAAACAGTGTGATGCAG
Source organism: Sphaeramia orbicularis (assembly GCF_902148855.1). Taxonomy (NCBI): domain Eukaryota; kingdom Metazoa; phylum Chordata; class Actinopteri; order Kurtiformes; family Apogonidae; genus Sphaeramia; species Sphaeramia orbicularis. The sequence continues at coordinate 59,476,759 of NC_043957.1, forward strand.
GACAGAAGAAAAATACGTGTTCAAGGTTTCATCAGTACCGCTGCAGAAGGAGCACTGATCGTTGTTTTTGTTGAGGACGGCAGGAAAAACATATTTACTTCCGTAAACTCATTTTAAAACACTAAATGATATTTATCCTTGCAATGACTTTATGAGACAAAGATTTAATATTGAGAAAAATAACTGTGTTTTTTTGTGAATTTGAAATTGAATCTTTAGAACATTTACTTTTTGACTGCTCAAACACCAGGACATTTTAAACAGCATTTCAAGACTGGACTTCTGAGAAGGACACTCAAACTGCCCAAACTGGAGTACGAAGACATTAAATTTGGAGTTATAATGAATAACAAAAAAATGAGAAATTATGTACAACACTTTAATTATTACGGCTGAACAATTTATACACACATGTAGATTTATGAAAAGCCCCCAGCTGTTCTTAATTTACATAAATGAAATAACAAACTTCAAAAAAACACTGAAACATGTAAAACCAAACAAGCTGTGCAAGCTGTTTGTGAAAATGTGAATGTATTGATTCCTGATTAGACCTCTGACTTTATTTTGTTATTTAACCCTCTGGTATCCCGTCCTCCAAGGCCCTTACTAAACACCCAGTGGGCCTTTTTCACACACTTGTGGAATAATGTCAAAAAAAAAATTTCATACAGTTTGTTTTTAATTCTTTTACACTTTTTTCTTCTTCATCAACTTGAGCCATAAATAAAAATACCAAATACTCAATAATTGTCACATTATTTAACCCTGTAAATGTCGTGTTTGTAATGGAAACAAACCATTTTTTTGGATGTAAAAACACACACAAAAAATTTTTTTTTCAATATACTACATAAAAAGTGAATCACATATATTAGATTTTTTCATCCTGGCATATGTCAGTGATTAACTCCATCATCGGTTAATTTACATTATTATTTTTGGTGCTAGGTCAAATGTTCAAAAATACTAGCATCTGTCACCAAGTGTGCGTAAAATGCACACCTATAAATCAAACTATTAAATATTATATATGGATTTATTTTTCTGCTCTAATTTGATTTTATTTTTGTAAATCCAGGTCAGCCCTGATCATACAGATCAAATAATCATTCATTTTACCTTTTCTTAACCTTTTAAATGATCTCTTTTCATCATGATGTCACGACATTTTTTGATGCAAAAAACAAAAAAATGTGTTGATTTTTTTTTTTTCAAAATACTACAAAAAAATTGGATTACATATTATTTGATTTTTGCAGCCTGGCATATGTCAATGATTAACAGCAACATTAATAATGTTAATGAATTAATTTAGCCCCTCCCCTCTCAAATGAAGCCCAGATATCAGTAAAAGCAGGATTTATGCCTTAATGGCTTTGGATCAAAAACAGTGGTTCTAATGTTAGGAATAGTGCGTTTTATGCACACATGGCAGACAGATGCTAGTCTGGTCATTTTCTTTTGTTTACAATGTGCACATTTTAGTTGGTGGACAGAATTTAAAGATCATGCACAAATGAACAACTTTTGAATTCTAACCTTATTTAAATTGTGAAAAGTAATAGTTTTTTAACATGAAGTGCAAAGTGTGCATAAAAAGCACACCCAGATACTGGAGGGTTAAGTTATTTATTTTATTTTATTTTATTTTATTTTATTTTATTTTATTTTATTTTATTTTATTATTTTTTAGAATGTTCTTTACAAATCCTGTTCAGATAAGTTTGATGTTGTTGCTCAGTCTGAAAAAAAAAAAGTCTTTTTCTATGGAATTCGTTTGAATGTATGACCAGAGTTTGATTAATAAAGTTGGGGGAAAAAAACATATTTTCTTCCGTAAACACAGTGCGTACCTGCGTGATTACGTATCACGTATTACGGACTTCTTTTGCGCATGCGGGTCACTTCAGGGTCTCATTCGGTTCAGACTCAAAACTGATAGAAGTCGCATTTAATGTGGAATATGAACGAACACAGACACAAATAAACAGATTGGACCTCAGAGTCCAAACTGTGTGTTTAGACCTGCGGTGTGGGCGGAGTCTCAGAAAAGTAAGTCGGAGGTCGTTTTTGAAATGTTCGGATTCAGTTTGAATGCAACTGAAGAGGAGCTGTGTTGGTTTACGACACTTTCACATTCCGCTTTACGGCAGAGAGCCGCTCAGTAGTGAGGCATCCTTTCATGAGGTAACGTAGTAAAAACTAAAGTGACTGGAGCTGCGGGTGCATGTGGTTTAAAGGAGTTTAAAGGAAGGAGGGGAAGAGTTAGTGAGGTGTGGAAGGGTCTGTGCGTGGAAATGTCCCAGATGGGTTAGTTTGGTTTGGTTCGGTTTGGTTTGGTTCGGTTTGGTTTGGTTTGGTTTGGTTTGGTTCGGTTTGGTTTGGTTCGGTTTGGTTTGGTTTGGTTTGGTTTGGGTGTGAGTTCACTGCATGAACCATCCTCCCACACTAGCTGTAGTGTCTGTCTGTGGTGGTCTGTCTGTGGTGTCTGTCTGTGGTGGTCTGTCTGTGGTGGTCTGTCTGTAGTGTCCGTCTGTGGTGTCTGTCTGTGGTGGTCTGTCTGTGGTGGTCTGTCTGTAGTGTCTGTCTGTGGTGGTCTGTCTGTGGTGTCTGTCTGTGGTGGTCTGTCTGTAGTGTCCGTCTGTGGTGGTCTGTCTGTGGTGGTCTGTCTGTAGTGTCTGTCTGTGGTGGTCTGTCTGTAGTGTCTGTCTGTGGTGTCTGTCTGTGGTGGTCTGTCTGTAGTGTCTGTCTGTGGTGGTCTGTCTGTGGTGGTCTGTCTGTGGTGGTCTGTCTGTAGTGTCTGTCTGTGGTGTCTGTCTGTGGTGGTCTGTCTGTGGTGTCTGTCTGTGGTGGTCTGTCTGTAGTGTCTGTCTGTGGTGTCTGTCTGTGGTGGTCTGTCTGTGGTGGTCTGTCTGTGGTGGTCTGTCTGTGGTGGTCTGTCTGTAGTGTCCGTCTGTGGTGGTCTGTCTGTGGTGGTCTGTCTGTAGTGTCTGTCTGTGGTGGTCTGTCTGTAGTGTCTGTCTGTGGTGTCTGTCTGTGGTGGTCTGTCTGTGGTGTCTGTCTGTGGTGGTCTGTCTGTGGTGTTGTTTCTGTTATTGGTGATAATGTCTGTGATATTTCAGGTCATTATCCTCAGATCAGAACTGGCTCACTGGTCCAGTGTGTGTCCATCAGTCTGTAGACCCCAGTCTGTGGACCCCAGTCTGTGTTTCTGTTGAGTCCAGGTGTTTGTGTTCTAACAGGCTCTGGGATCCAAAACTGTAAGGACTAATGTCAGAACACAGTTGGATATTATGGGATAGATGTCCTGTTGGTTCTCAGTGTTGCTGTGTGTGTGTGTGATCCTCGTGAACAGGACATGTGACAGCTGCAGACATGGTGAGTCCACAGATTTCTGTCCACAGAGTTGATATAAACCTCAGTATCTGACTGGAGGTCATGGTAGATGTTTGTTCCTCAGTCAGATGGGATGACAGTAGATGGTTAAAGGTGTAAGAACAGTCGTGTTTACAGTCAGAGCAGGACAAATAGTACAGACATTTACAGGAGGAACATTTAAAATCACAGTCAGGGAGAAAAAAAATAAATGAATGTTATTATAAATTTAGTCCAAACCATCTGTGAGTCATTTTAGAAACAAAGAGAAGAACTGAACCCAAACGAACCAATGCACTGATATCTATCCCATAATAATAAACTCTATTCTGACATTAGTACTTATTGTTTTGGATCTCAGAGCCTGTTAGAACACAAACACCTGGATTCAACACAAACACAGACTGATGGACACACACTGGACCAGTGAGCCAGTTCTGATCTGAGGATGATCTGAAATATAATATACAGGGTGTCCCATAAGTCTCCATACATAGGAGACATAATACATTCCATACATATATGGTTCTAACATGTATTTCTTTATATTTCTTCTTTATAGTTCTTCAGCAGTGGAGGACACGCATTGAAATGTGTTCCTGACAAAATGGCAGTCATATAGAGCATATTATAGAAATAAAAATGGTTTATGTCAAGAAACGTTTATTTTTCCTGTGTATGGAGACTTATGGGACACCCTGTATATTAGAACAAATAACATGGTTGGCTGGGGCTGTCTGCTCTTCTTTAACCTCAGTAGTTTGATTTGTCAGGCATGCGCATCGGACTCCCCAGTGTTGACGCTGTTCAAGGACGATCCTTCAAAGCCCTGCTGGTGAGTGGACCAGGACATGACATATATGACAGGACATGACAGTATATATATATATATATATATGTGTGTGTGTGTGTGTGTGTGTGTGTATATATATATGTGTGTATATATATATATATATATATATATATATATATATATATATACATATACATACATACACACTGTATATACTGTATGTATAATATGATATAATGTAAAGTGGGCCGGACCAGTAAAATAGTAACTCTGAAAAACCTGAAATTACATTATGAAAGCGTTTACATCAACAAAGATTCTGGGTCAGATCCAGCCAAAGTGAACATTTGTGTCATAAATTCTTTTTTTTCTTTTTTTCTTTTTATTTATTTTGAACATGCAAAGAAACTAAATGAAACAAAGCAAAATAAAACAAAATAAAACATTTAAATGGACAGAATCTATCTTCAAGCACATACAAGTCTGAATTTTGCAAAAGGAGTTGGAAGAAGTCTAAACTGATTTAATCCAACCCCTCAGTGCTTTTACACCTTTATCACTAACTTAATACAAGAATCAAACAATACTATTTTCTATTTTACCATCGAACCACAGCTAATCCATCCTGCAGTAACTGAATTCTCCACAGCAGTCTGTTCATGTCAGTGCAGTCATACAAACAGACTCAACAGTTCAACAGTTTAATTCAATAATTCCAGCAGATTTATCAGTTCAACACCATCCAGAAACAAACAGGCTTAGTGTCATTATTAAATACTGGACCTCTCAACAATCATTCTTTCTATCTTTTTTTAAACTGAATTATGTTTGACATTTGTTTGATCTCCACACACAGTTTGTTCCACAGTTTTCCTCCACAGATGGTCATACAGAAACTTTTGAACCTAGTGCGTACTTTATGAATCTTTAAATTTAACTTTCCCCTTAAATCACAGCCTCCCTCTGTTTCACTAAACATTTCTTAAATATTCCCCGGCAGTCAGTTATTCTTTGCTTTATACATTATTTGAATAGTTTTGAACTCCACAAGGTCAATGAGTTTCTCAAATAAGCTCCTTTTTTAGTTTAAGAACTCGATTTTATGGAACTGTTGATACAATTTCATTGTCACTTGTAGAAAAGAAGACATAAAGATATAATCCATAGAAAATAAAACCTAGTTATTGAGTTTCAACACAGACTCTGTTGAACAGGACATGGGTCCAGCTGGACCTGGACCATCCTTCAAAAATTGAAGCACATGAACAGCCTGGAATTTATCAAGAAAAATAAGTGCAGTTTTGTACAATATTCTGCTTCAGTTTATCATTTCCACATGTGCGTTACAACTTCCAGATCCCAGTGGCGGAGTCACGGGAAGGTTCACATCTGGTCAAACAAATTAAATTACAATAATCTGCACCAAACTTATATTTTTGGGTAAGTAATTATATTTTCAGGAAAGTGTATTTTGAAATGAGAAAAAATTTGTGAAAAAAAACTTTGAGTATTTTAGTGAGTGTGAATGTTTGTGCAGTGACCCAGTTTAGTGCCGTCATTCTGGGTTCAGTTTATAAACTCTATAAATAAACCACATTTATTCAAATACACTGATATTTGACTATTATTTTATTTATGTCATTTTCTAAACACAGTGTTTAAAATTAATAAATGCAGATATCTGTGCAAAATACATTTGAATATGATGTGAATATTATTTGTATGTTGTAAATATTGTAAATAAATGTATATGATAATGATAATTGAAATAAAAGTGTTTAATTTCATATTTCCTTTTGTTGTCCATCTGTGACGCTGACATTTGTCTAAACTCTTTCTATTTCTGTTTGATCTAATATTTTTTTCCTCTATAACCAATTATTAGTTTGTAAAATAGAGGGTTTAAGGTTTAAACTGAATACATTTGAGGAGGAAAATGTCAGAGGAACTTCACTGTGGACAATTGTGGAATTCTGGGAAAAAATAGACGTTCATTTTTAGTCCATCTGTGACGCAGTAGTTTTAGATATTTTTCACGTAAAAATATTTAAACTAAATGTTGTCCTTTGAGTCTGTTTCAGATGGCATTTAGACCCTTACAGTTCTGTGGAGTATTTGTGTTAAACTGGTCTGGTTCAACAGTTATCAATCAAACAGAAGTGGGCGGTCCATCTGGGACCACGCCCTTGACCCCGCCCATTTATAGTTTATTCTGATTGTATTTTCCTGGTTCTGACCCACATGAGTTTGAATTGGTCTGTTTGTGGAAACCTGAACTAAAATGATTGTTCATATCTTCAGTAGGGCTATTAGAAAATATCTGTTCTGCAATATATCACGATATTTCATTTCCCAATACTGTATCGGTATTAAAAAGTACTGTATGGATATTTTTAGGTATTTATTCAAATGCAGATATGGCAGAGGTTCATTTTAGTTTTTTGTTTTTCTTTATTGTTTATTTTTTATTTATTATTTAACACTGTTTTATTAAATAATGGTTATTTGAAGCATCCTAAAAGCACTTTTTACTGTCTGAGAGGCAGATGGGAGTTCCTTTGGAAACTAGAAGAATTAGAAAAAACTGTGAAATAACATTAGCTCCTGTTCTGAAATAAAAATGTGTTTAGTATTTGTACATATTTCTGGTGTAATTCAATTCTTCCAGGAAATAATCATTTTTTAAAAAGACAAAAAACAAAAAATTTCCTTTTAACAGTATTGTGATATATCGTGATCCTCGTATCGTGATTTGTATCGTATCACCAGACTCTTGCCGATACACAGCCCTAATCTTCAGTGTCATTTTTGCACTTCCCACATTCCACCCGTGGGCTGGACTGGACCCTGTGGTAGGCCGGTTCAGCCCGGTTGGGGCTGGTTTGGGCCAGTTTGGGCCAGTTCAGGCCGTCTGTTTGCGACCTGTGCTGTCCCAGGTTGCCGTCTGTTTGCGACCTGTGCTGTCCCAGGTTGCTGTCTGTTGCCTCCTGTGCTGTCCCAGGTTGCCATCTGTTTCCTCCTGTGCTGTCCCAGGTTGCTGTCTGTTGCCTCCTGTGCTGTCCCAGGTTGCCATCTGTTTCCTCCTGTGCTGTCCCAGGTTGCCGTCTGTTGCCTCCTGTGCTGTCCCAGGTTGCCATCTGTTTCCTCCTGTGCTGTCCCAGGTTGCCATCTGTTTCCTCCTGTGCTGTCCCAGGTTGTCTGTTGCTTCCTGTGCTGTCCCAGGTTGCCGTCTCTTTGCAGCTTGTGCTGTCCCAGGTTGCTGTCTATTGCTTCCTGTGCTGTCCCAGGTTGCCGTCTCTTTGCAGCTTGTGCTGTCCCAGGTTGCCGTCTGTTGCCTCCTGTGCTGTCCCAGGTTGCCGTCTGTGCTGTCCCAGGTTGCCGTCTGTTTCCTCCTGTGCTGTCCCAGGTTGCCGTCTGTTGCCTCCTGTGCTGTCCCAGGTTGCCGTCTGTTGCCTCCTGTGCTGTCCCAGGTTGTCTGTTGCCTCCTGTGCTGTCCCAGGTTGCCGTCTGTTGCCTCCTGTGCTGTCCCAGGTTGCCGTCTGTCTGTGGCCTGTGCTGTCCCAGTTTGCCGTCTGTTGCCTCCTGTGCTGTCCCAGGTTGCCGTCTGTTGCCTCCTGTGCTGTCCCAGTTTGCCGTCTGTTGCCTCCTGTGCTGTCCCAGTTTGTCGTCTGTTGCCTCCTGTGCTGTCCCAGTTTGTCGTCTGTTGCCTCCTGTGCTGTCCCAGGTTGCCGTCTGTTGCCTCCTGTGCTGTCCCAGTTTGTCGTCTGTTGCCTCCTGTGCTGTCCCAGGTTGCCGTCTGTTTCCTCCTGTGCTGTCCCAGGTTGCCGTCTGTTTCCTCCTGTGCTGTCCCAGGTTGCCGTCTGTTGCCTCCTGTGCTGTCCCAGGTTGCCGTCTGTTTCCTCCTGTGCTGTCCCAGGTTGCCGTCTGTTGCCTCCTGTGCTGTCCCAGGTTGCCGTCTGTTGCCTCCTGTGCTGTCCCAGGTTGTCTGTTGCCTCCTGTGCTGTCCCAGGTTGCCGTCTGTTTCCTCCTGTGCTGTCCCAGGTTGCCGTCTGTTGCCTCCTGTGCTGTCCCAGGTTGCCGTCTGTTGCCTCCTGTGCTGTCCCAGGTTGCCATCTGTTTCCTCCTGTGCTGTCCCAGGTTGCCGTCTGTTGCCTCCTGTGCTGTCCCAGGTTGCCATCTGTTTCCTCCTGTGCTGTCCCAGGTTGCCGTCTGTTGCCTCCTGTGCTGTCCCAGGTTGCCATCTGTTTCCTCCTGTGCTGTCCCAGGTTGCCATCTGTTTCCTCCTGTGCTGTCCCAGGTTGTCTGTTGCTTCCTGTGCTGTCCCAGGTTGCCGTCTCTTTGCAGCTTGTGCTGTCCCAGGTTGCTGTCTATTGCTTCCTGTGCTGTCCCAGGTTGCCGTCTCTTTGCAGCTTGTGCTGTCCCAGGTTGCCGTCTGTTGCCTCCTGTGCTGTCCCAGGTTGCCGTCTGTGCTGTCCCAGGTTGCCGTCTGTTTCCTCCTGTGCTGTCCCAGGTTGCCGTCTGTTGCCTCCTGTGCTGTCCCAGGTTGCCGTCTGTTGCCTCCTGTGCTGTCCCAGGTTGTCTGTTGCCTCCTGTGCTGTCCCAGGTTGCCGTCTGTTGCCTCCTGTGCTGTCCCAGGTTGCCGTCTGTTTGTGGCCTGTGCTGTCCCAGTTTGCCGTCTGTTGCCTCTTGTGCTGTCCCAGGTTGCCGTCTGTTGCCTCCTGTGCTGTCCCAGTTTGCCGTCTGTTGCCTCCTGTGCTGTCCCAGTTTGTCGTCTGTTGCCTCCTGTGCTGTCCCAGGTTGCCGTCTGTTGCCTCCTGTGCTGTCCCAGTTTGTCGTCTGTTGCCTCCTGTGCTGTCCCAGGTTGCCGTCTGTTTCCTCCTGTGCTGTCCCAGGTTGCCGTCTGTTTCCTCCTGTGCTGTCCCAGGTTGCCGTCTGTTGCCTCCTGTGCTGTCCCAGGTTGCCGTCTGTTTCCTCCTGTGCTGTCCCAGGTTGCCGTCTGTTTCCTCCTGTGCTGTCCCAGGTTGCCGTCTGTTGCCTCCTGTGCTGTCCCAGGTTGTCTGTTGCCTCCTGTGCTGTCCCAGGTTGCCGTCTGTTTCCTCCTGTGCTGTCCCAGGTTGCCGTCTGTTGCCTCCTGTGCTGTCCCAGGTTGCCGTCTGTTGCCTCCTGTGCTGTCCCAGGTTGCCATCTGTTGCCTCCTGTGCTGTCCCAGGTTGCCGTCTGTTTCCTCCTGTGCTGTCCCAGGTTGCCGTCTGTTTCCTCTTGTGCTGTCCCAGGTTGCCGTCTGTTGCCTCCTGTGCTGTCCCAGGTTGCCGTCTGTTTCCTACTGTTCTGTCCCAGGTTGCCGTCTGTTGCCTCCTGTGCTGTCCCAGGTTGCCGTCTGTTGCCTCCTGTGCTGTCCCAGGTTGCCGTCTGTTTCCTCCTGTGCTGTCCCAGGTTGCCATCTGTTTCCTCCTGTGCTGTCCCAGGTTGCCGTCTGTTTCCTCCTGTGCTGTCCCAGGTTGCCGTCTGTTGCCTCCTGTGCTGTCCCAGGTTGTCTGTTGCCTCCTGTGCTGTCCCAGGTTGCCGTTTGTTGCCTCCTGTGCTGTCCCAGGTTGTCTGTTGCCTCCTGTGCTGTCCCAGGTTGCCGTCTGTTTCCTCCTGTGCTGTCCCAGGTTGCCGTCTGTTGCCTCCTGTGCTGTCCCAGGTTGCCGTCTGTTGCCTCCTGTGCTGTCCCAGGTTGCCGTCTGTTGCCTCCTGTGCTGTCCCAGGTTGTCTGTTGCCTCCTGTGCTGTCCCAGGTTGCCGTCTGTTGCCTCCTGTGCTGTCCCAGGTTGTCTGTTGCCTCCTGTGCTGTCCCAGGTTGCCGTCTGTTTCCTCCTGTGCTGTCCCAGGTTGCCGTCTGTTGCCTCCTGTGCTGTCCCAGGTTGCCATCTGTTGCCTTCTGTGCTGTCCCAGGTTGCCGTCTGTTGCCTCCTGTGCTGTCCCAGGTTGTCTGTTGCCTCCTGTGCTGTCCCAGGTTGCCGTCTGTTGCCTCCTGTGCTGTCCCAGGTTGTCTGTTGCCTCCTGTGCTGTCCCAGGTTGCCGTCTGTTTCCTCCTGTGCTGTCCCAGGTTGCCGTCTGTTGCCTCCTGTGCTGTCCCAGGTTGCCGTCTGTTTCCTCCTGTGCTGTCCCAGGTTGCCGTCTGTTGCCTCCTGTGCTGTCCCAGGTTGCCGTCTGTTGCCTCCTGTGCTGTCCCAGGTTGTCTGTTGCCTCCTGTGCTGTCCCAGGTTGCCGTCTGTTTCCTCCTGTGCTGTCCCAGGTTGCCGTCTGTTTCCTCCTGTGCTGTCCCAGGTTGCCGTCTGTTGCCTCCTGTGCTGTCCCAGGTTGTCTGTTGCCTCCTGTGCTGTCCCAGGTTGCCGTCTGTTGCCTCCTGTGCTGTCCCAGGTTGTCTGTTGCCTCCTGTGCTGTCCCAGGTTGCCGTCTGTTGCCTCCTGTGCTGTCCCAGGTTGTCTGTTGCCTCCTGTGCTGTCCCAGGTTGCCGTCTGTTTCCTCCTGTGCTGTCCCAGGTTGCCGTCTGTTGCCTCCTGTGCTGTCCCAGGTTGCCGTCTGTTGCCTCCTGTGCTGTCCCAGGTTGCCGTCTGTTGCCTCCTGTGCTGTCCCAGGTTGTCTGTTGCCTCCTGTGCTGTCCCAGGTTGCCGTCTGTTGCCTCCTGTGCTGTCCCAGGTTGCCGTCTGTTGCCTCCTGTGCTGTCCCAGGTTGTCTGTTGCCTCCTGTGCTGTCCCAGTTTGTCGTCTGTTGCCTCCTGTGCTGTCCCAGGTTGCCGTCTGTTGCCTCCTGTGCTGTCCCAGGTTGCCATCTGTTGCCTTCTGTGCTGTCCCAGGTTGCCGTCTGTTGCCTCCTGTGCTGTCCCAGGTTGCCGTCTGTTTCCTCCTGTGCTGTCCCAGGTTGCCGTCTGTTGCCTCCTGTGCTGTCCCAGGTTGTCTGTTGCCTCCTGTGCTGTCCCAGGTTGCCGTCTGTTGCCTCCTGTGCTGTCCCAGGTTGTCTGTTGCCTCCTGTGCTGTCCCAGGTTGCCGTCTGTTGCCTCCTGTGCTGTCCCAGGTTGTCTGTTGCCTCCTGTGCTGTCCCAGGTTGCCGTCTGTTTCCTCCTGTGCTGTCCCAGGTTGCCGTCTGTTGCCTCCTGTGCTGTCCCAGGTTGCCGTCTGTTGCCTCCTGTGCTGTCCCAGGTTGCCGTCTGTTGCCTCCTGTGCTGTCCCAGGTTGTCTGTTGCCTCCTGTGCTGTCCCAGGTTGCCGTCTGTTGCCTCCTGTGCTGTCCCAGGTTGCCGTCTGTTGCCTCCTGTGCTGTCCCAGGTTGTCTGTTGCCTCCTGTGCTGTCCCAGTTTGTCGTCTGTTGCCTCCTGTGCTGTCCCAGGTTGCCGTCTGTTGCCTCCTGTGCTGTCCCAGGTTGCCATCTGTTGCCTTCTGTGCTGTCCCAGGTTGCCGTCTGTTGCCTCCTGTGCTGTCCCAGGTTGCCGTGGCTGATGGTTTCCTTCCTGTGCCTTTGCAGACGCTGCTCCTCAGTGCGTGGATGATCCATCTGCTGCGCTCGGTCGGACTGAGGGCGTTCTCCATGGCATCTGAGTCGTACATGTCGGGCACACACTCGGCCGCCTTCGTCACGTGTCCTAACGACACCGTGGCTAAAGACTTGGCCAGGTCAGACAAACCTACGCTACAGTCCTGACTGAGAATGTTCCAGTCCACCAGGATGAACTCCGTCGACTCTGAAGGCTGTAGGCGGGGCCTGAGCGCTTGGAAGGCGTCACACATATGATTAGAATTCACCTTTAGTCAGTTCGAAACCTAAAACTCCACACGGGTTTGTCTGTCGTCCTGATCAAGCTTAATATCGTTAACGAAAACTAACGAAATGATGAAAACTAGAACTGTAAATACATTTTCGTTAACGGGAATAAATAAAAACTATAATTAAAAGAAAAAAAACAATCACTAACTGAAACTTTTGTTGCACTGATGAAGGAACCAGAACCATTTGGAGTAGAACTAGTTCATGTGTGACCTGGTGCATTTCTGAAACTGTTGAAATTATTGATCCTAAAATTGACAGTAATAGCTGTGGATGGAAACATGTGGACGTCCACGTTGTAGGTTTTCTGTAAATGGAGTGAAAATGTCCCACACACACACACACACACACACACACACGAGTGGAACGGTCCAAACTCAGTCTGCGTTCCACAGCGTTCCTCCAGATCCTGATCGGTGCTTCTGTGCTCCTCTTTTTTTCAGGGGGATCGTTGAGAGGAAACTGGCTGCATGTGTTAATATCATCCCAGCGATCAAGTCTGTGTAAGTTTGACTTTTGACCTCTGCCATCTGCAACAGTCACTTTTCCATTGATCCTTAAACTGCCTGAATAGAACTGGAGCATAAAAACGTATCTGATGGAAAAACAACAATTTTGCCCGAATTCTCGTTTTTTGATGAAAAGTATTTGTTGTTGTTAGAGGTGTTTTTTTCTTAGTTAAATCGGTATATCGCACAAAACTGCAGTGAAAAGACATTTTAGTCCAACTAGACCACAGGTGTCAAACATGCGTCCCGGGGGCCAAATCCGGCCCACCGAAGGGTCAAGTCCGGCCCTGGGTTGAATTTGTGGAATGCAAAAATTCCACTGAAGATATGAACAGTCCTTTTAGTTCAGGTTCCACATTCAGACCAGTTCAATCTCCAGTGGGCAGGACCAGTCAAATACTATCATAGTAACAGAAATAATGACAACTGCAAAAGTTTCTCTTTGTAAATGTAAATATTTTCATGTATTTACACCAAAACAAAGTATAATTTCATGAAAAATGTGAATAACCTGAAATGTCTTAAGAGAAGTAAGTACAGTTTTAACAATATTCTGTCTGTTATTAAATGTTTTGTGTGTTTGTAGATCAACTGTGATCTGTCAGTTCTAATGTACATGTGGAAATGATAAACTGAGGCAGAATATTGTTCAAATTACACTGATTTTTTCAGTTTGTTCATGTTATTGACATCTGTTGAAAGGATAGTTTGTAGATGTAAACCTGTTCATAATGTAAATTTACTTGTTTTGCTCTAAAACAGAGAAAAGTTTGGAGTTGACATTGTTTATTATTAATATTCTGTTATTATTTTACTGGTTCAGCACACTGCAGATCAAATTTAGCTGAATGTGGAACTGAACTAACATGAGTTTGACAGCCCTGACGTAGTAAAAACACATCATTATGTTAAAGAATCACTTAGAATTGGTTTGTTTTCTGTCTCTGCTTTTTCTACTTCCTCTTTTGATGCATATTTAAGATGTGAGGATTGTTGTAAGTTCATGTGGCTTTTGTCGACTGTATGTTTGTTCTGTGTTAACTGTATTATTTGAAATTAAGTTCTATCAAAAAAAAAAAGCAAAAATTACACTGAAGATATTAACAATCAATGGAGTCAAAATCCTTTTAATTCAGGTTCCACATACAGACACATACAGTCCAATTAGATTTGAAGTGGGTCAGAACCAGTAAAATATGATCAGAATTAACCTATAAATAATGACAACCCTGAATTCTCTCTTTGTTTTTTTGGTGTAAAAAGTAAAATTACATGAAAAGTTTCCACTGCCAAACTATACTTTTGCAGAAAATGTGAATAACCTGAACAAATATGAACAAAGGGAAATGTCTTCAGAAAAGTAAATGCAACTGGACCAATATTCTGCCTGTTATTAAATGTTTTGTGCGATTGTAACGCACACTGTAAAAAAAACAATCTATAATTTAACAGAATTTTCACTGTTTATTTGACAGATTTTTCCTGTATTTTTCAGATACAGGAAAATATCAATGAAATGACAAAAACAGACTGTGATTTTACGTGTCAAATGGAAAATAACACGAAAAAACTGTAACTGTGAATAACCAAAAAATATAAATTTTTAAAAAGAAATTTTTTCTTTTTTCACAGAAAAATACAGTTAAAATACATTTGCAAATGTATCATAATTTCACAAATATTTCTTTTCTATTTATGAGATTAAACTGTTAATTTAAAGTTTAATACTGTAAAAAAAAAAAACCAAAAAAAAAACCCAGATATAAAATTACTGACAGTTAACGGTAACAGAAGTATTAGTTCTGTCAGTTGAACCAGACTTGTTTGTTCATTGACAAATATCTTGTGTAATTACAGGAGGTTTCACAACAAAAATGTTGAATAAATGTATTTTTGTGAATGTATAACATGTATAAGCACTGATAAACTGTCCAAATACAGTTTTTATCAGTGGATTGGACAACTGAGTCTGACTGAAAATTATTTATATATATATTTATAGGGAATTGGATTGTTTTAATACATGTAAATATTCTGTATTAAACATTAAAAAGTAAAAAAAAATATGCAAAATCTCATGTAAAGTTAGGGCAAAAAACTGTATTTGAATTATGGAAAATTACCGTATTTTTATTAGATGGTTATTTTCTGTTATTTAATTGTATTTTTTTTTTGGCACCCCTGCTGTCGGAATAATACTGTTTTTTTTTTTTGTTTTTTTTACAGTGCACATGTGTAAATTATAAACTGATAAACCGAGGCAGAATATTGTTAAAATTGCACTTGTTTTTCTTAAGACATTTCAAGTTGTTCATGTTATTCAGATTTTTAAGGAAACTTTGTAGATGTAAACCTGATCATAATATAATTTTACTTTTTTCACTGGTATTATTTTACTGGTCCCGACCCACTGGAGAACAAACTGGGCTGAACGTGGAACTGAACTAAACTGAGTTTGAGAACCCTGGACTAGAGTCACATGACCAAAACAAACAGATGTTGATGAGTGTTAGAACAAGAGAAGAAGAGTTAAACCCAAACAATGAATGAATGACTGTATGTTTTTATTCTGTGTCTCACATACAGACATGCCCAGCCCTTCCATGGGTTTACAAGACACCATAAATACAAACCAAAGCTCTAATACCAGCCAACAGGCACAGTATATAAACAAAACAAAATACTGACCTATTTAACTCTTTCAGTGCCATGGGCCGATTAAATCGGCTTTACGAAAACAACCTGTAAAGTGCCACGGGCCGATCAGATCGGCTTTGGAGAACACGCCACATTTGTGTACAAACAAACCATCCACCCCCATTTCTTTCTCACATTTCGATGACGTTCTTTCTGTGTCCCCCTTTTGAGACCAAGCAGACGGGAATTTGAGGTCACGCGACCGAATAATATTTTTATATGTTTTTAATGTTTCTTATTCTCCGGTGTTTCATCAGAGGGAGCCCTCCATGCCGGGGGGCGGCTGTGGACTCCGGGGGCTGTGGCGCCTTCTCTCACTGGGGTCCGCTCCTTTCTGGTGGGTGGGGGTCCCAGTTGGCCCTCTCCCACTAGTTGGGATGCGGGGCTGTGTTGCTGGTGCCTGGTCGCCGGGGTCGGCGGCTGCATCCTGGTGCGGATGGCTCCCTGAGACAGCGCCTCCTAAACTGATGTTTTACTTTTACTTGTACATTTTTGTTCTGGTCTACCCGTGCTCAGTCAGTCTTCTTAAGTATGTGTGAGCTTGTGGGTTTGCATGTATATATGTGTGTGTGTGTGTGTGTGTGTGTGTGTGTGTGTGTGTGTGCGGGTGAGTGGGTGGGTGTGGGTGGGGGGCGGTACTGATTTTTAAACTGATATGTAAAGCACTTTGTGCTACAGTTTTTAATGTATGAAAAGTGCTATATAAATAAAGATTATTATTATTATTATTATTATTATTATTATTATAAATTATGCAAATTACGATCAGTAATGAATCGGCTGCGTCCGGTGCGTTTTGGATCTAATCAGCAATCGGTCGGATGTTACCGAGCGGTTTCCTGCAGGATTCTTCAAATATTATGAAAACGACGCGAAATACTGAAAAACGGCCAAATTCTGTGGCACTTTTAAGGCGTATTAGCCCCTTAACTGTCTGGCACTTAAAGAGTTAAACAGACATCTGCTGCTTTTTCCAGACTTTACAAACAAATAATGCTCATTTAAATACATTTGAACTAAACAACCTCCAGAACAGATCAGGATTTCAGATAAACATGTCATCAAACACAGAGGCTGTCAGTTCATCATAGAGACGACAAAACAAAAGAACATGGGATTCATTTTCCACTTCCCCCAAATCACACAGTCCACAAAGTCTGTTTTCTTCTGGGGTTTGGGTCAGTCTGCCACTTTCTAAAGCCAAGGGAAGGATTCCTGTTCGCAGCTGAGCAATCAGAGACCTTTGGTTCCTGGTCAACTTTGTGCTGACATGAAACTCTGTTTTATGTGTTTTTTAGTTGAATGTGTTCAAACATACAAACGTGTGTGTGTGTATGTGTGGACACACCAGGAAACCACATCATTTTTAGTCCGACAGCCCAAAGTTTGGATGGACGACTGGTATCAGCTGTCGTCTGTTGTCCATCTGTAAACAATTATTCTTCATTTCATTTATTTATTCATTCCAATCTAAATGATTGGAAAGGACCAGGATGAAGAACACTTCTAATACCTGCCCCTTTCTTCAAACATCTGCTTCCATCTGATACGTTGCCATTTCAGCTTTTACAGTAAACAGTTTACAGGATAGTCAAAGCAAATACAACGAATCCAAAATCCATAAGTTAAATTATTTCATTACATGCTTTTAAAAAGCTTATCTATTTTTTCCTTATACAGCCTCTTAAATTGGGGGGGGGATAACAAAAACAAACAAAAAAACAAAAAAACAAAAAAAACAACAACAAAAAAAAAAAATATATATACACACACACACACACAGGGTGGGGAAGCCAAATGTACACTGAACATTTAGTTGTTTTTTCTCAGCAGACACTACGTCAGTTGTTTTGAACCCAAACATATACTGATGTCATAATCATACCTAACACTATTATCCATACCTTTTCACAAACTTTTGCCCATATGAGTAATCAGGAAAGCAAACGTCAAAGAGTGTGTGATTTGCTGAATGCACTCGTCACACCAAAGGAGATTTCAGAAATAGTTGGAGTGTCCATAAAGACTGTTTATAATGGAAAGAAGAGAATGACTATGAGCAAAACTATTACCAGAAAGTCTGGAAGATACTATTAAAGAAGAATGGGAGAAGTTGTCACCCCAGTATTTGAGGAACACTTGCGCAAGTTTCAGGAAGCGTGTGAAGGCAGTTATTGAGAAAGAAGGAGGACACATAGAATAAAAACATTTTCTATTATGGACATTTTCTTGTGGCAAATAAATTCTCATGACTTTCAACAAACTAATTGGTCATACACTGTCTTTCAATATCTGCCTCAAAATATTGTACATTTTGCTTCCCCACCCTGTGTGTACATATATATATATATACATATATATATATATATATATATATATATGTATATATATATATATATATATATAATGTACAGCTCTTCTCTTCCATTCTAGAAACTTCTTCTCCAAAGTCGTCAGCCAGAATTAATTGAAATTCATAGTAGAGGTTTGTTGGGGTAAGGTCTACCAATTTTTTTTTTTTTTTAAAGAATCAGGAAATATTGATTTTTTTTTTAATTAATTTTTTTATGCATGTTTGAAATTATATAGGGTGACACAGTGGTGCAGTGGATAGACCTGGTGCCTCCCAGACAGAAGGTCCTGGGTTCCATTCCAACACCAGTCCGTGGGGGTGGGACCTTTAGTCCATGGGGGTGGGACCTTTAGTCCATGGGGGTGGGGCCTTTCTGTGTGGAGTTTCCATGTTCTCCTGTGTCTGTGTGGGTTCTCTCTGGTCCTCTGGCTCCTCCCACCATCCAAACACATGCTCTGATAGGTTCATGGGTTCATCTAAATCCCCCATAGGTGTGAATGTGACAGTGTGTTTGTCTCTGTATGTTCAGTCTGGGATGAACTGGTCACATGTCCAGGGTGAACCCCGCCTTCACCCATCAGTAGCTGGGATAGGCTCCGCCCCCGTGACCCGAGTGAGGATCAAGCGGCTTCAGAAAATGAATGAATGAATAAATGAAATTATATAAGTCCCCATTGGTTTATAATGGGACACATTTCAAAGTATGATACCCTAAAAACTGTTGAAGATATTGATATAATTATTATTGGTAATAGATATGAAGTCACATATGGGCTTTCATTTGACCTTTGACCTTGTCAGTGACTGTCTTTAACTATGCCGTTGGACTACAGGATCCTCGGCCCTATGTAGGGATGTAATGATTACCGGTATAACAATAAACAGCGGTAAAATTGCAGAAGGTTAGTATTACAGTTTAAATTCTTATTATCATGACAATCATGTTTGATTACCGCACTTTCAACACAAACTTGATCTGGAAAATGGTCAAACAATGGCCAGATGGTTCCATCTGTAATGCACATTTATATGTTTGATGTTTACATGTTAATTTTTAAATGTTTCTGCAACAGAAAGTACATTGTGCCTATTATTGTATTTATTTATTTTTTATTAATTTTTTTTTTTTTCCAAAATACAACTTGGTTAAATTCTTTCAGTGTGCGTCTTAGTACTTTTTGAACATTTTCAGCACAATTTCAACAATACTGTGATAATTTTGATAACCGTGATTATTTTGGTTACAATAACTGTGATATGAAATTTTCATATCGTCACATCCCTATACCAAATATTTGGAACCAATATTCACTTTTAAAGTCTGTGAAAAGGTTCGTTAATCATCTGTGTGTTATTTGTGCAATAAATTATATACATTTTTCAAATCAGATTTTATATAGTTTTTTGTGTGTTTTTTGTCCTTTTGTTTTTTTTATTGTAGGTTAAAGTGAAAAAATAATAGACAGATGATATAGATGAAGTTGTGCTGAAAAAACAGATCCAAACATGGGTATAGTAAACATTTGTTTATATAGTATATAAAGGTAAAATCAAAAGGACTGAAAAACAGACAGAATAGACTCAGACCACTAAGGGTTAATATTTGAGCGTTTCTGACACAGAAGGGACATTGTACCAGTTATTTTATTTGTTTGTTTGTTTTTTTTCAAAGTACAACTTGGTTAAATTCTTTCAGTGTGTGTATCAGTACTTTTTGAACATTTTCAGCACAATTTCAACAATACTGCAATAATAATGATAACTGTGATATGAAATTGTCATATGGTTCCATCCCTAGTCCTATGTTTGAATTTTAGTTGCAGATAGAGGGGGAACCAGCATTCTAGATTCAAAACAACACAGATTTATGTTCCTGTTTATGGAAGGACTGACACTGACATCTACCACAAGAAATCAGATGTCTGTATTTTATTATTTATATTATTTTGTCAGTAATTTATACTATTACTCAATGCTGCTGACAGTCGGGGACCTGAGTACAATGTTTTGTTTGTGTATTGTTTTATATGCTGAAATGACAAATAAACTTGAATCTGAAGAAACAAACTCAGCAGCACAGCAGGGATTAAATGGACAAACCAACATTACACAGTGTTTTTTTGACGTCCTGCCTCGTAAACACCGGTTAAGCTTTGCGCAGATTTCCAATGGAAAAGCGACTACTGTCTGCTTAGAAAGACTGTTTTTATTCAGTGTGTACGAGATGGAAAAGACAATCAATTTCTGCATTTTTCTTTTCAGGTATGAATGGCAAGGAAAAATCGAGGAAGATACTGAGGTTCTGCTGGTGAGTGTCAAAAAATGAAAATGAAATGTTGAAAAATGATGAAAAAATGATACTGAACGCTGCTGTACGACGGCGTATGAGGGCCGCAGAAGAACATACAAACACCTGTGACTATGAGAAGAAAGTCATAAAATATGGAGATAAAACCTGTAATTTTATGAGAATAAAGACCAATACAAAGAGTCCTAATATTATGAGAATATTGGCATAATTTAAAAAACACACAGTAAAAATATAATAATTTACCAGAATACAGTTGTACCCACTTTCATTTGGGGTTTAAACGCAAAGGACAAATACTGAGCCTATTAGCCCCGCCCACCATCAGCACATTAGCATTAGTCGTCCACTCCAGCAGAGGTGAAAGTTGATGCTTCGTTTGTTGCGTTCGCTGAAACTGGAAACTGTCAACAAGGATTAAGACTGAAGATTTAGAAATGAGGAGTTTTTAACTGTACTATGGACAATTTATTTTCAAAATATTAGGGCTTTAATCTCATTGTCTCATTATTATTATTATTATTATTATTATTATTATTATTATTATTATATAATATTGATATTCATACAAAATAATAATTGCTACATAGTGATCATCGGGAATAGAAATTGAGGAGTACAGAAGATTTTACTTCTTCCTACTCCTTTTCGAGCATGTATAATTTAATTTAATTTGTTTTATTTATCTTATCATTTTCATTTATTTATTATAATTATTATTATTTATTTATTCATTTTGTTGTTTGTTTGCTTATCAATCATTTATGTACCAGTACTTATATTTTGTTGGTTGATTTTTGTTTTGATTTCACTGTCGACATGTTCGAAATGAAGATTTCATCCATCCATCCATTCATTCATAAAAGTACAGCATTATTTTCGTTATAGGGCTCATGTTTGTCTAAACCCACTGTTCTTGGTGTGTGGTTCATTTCTTTGTGTATTTGGACCCTAACAGTTCAGACAGTTTGGAGTTTACAGTAGCCCATAAGGACCAAAAACATTCCAACGACCCAGTGCATGTGAGGTAGAGAAAACAGCTGCAGGTTCAGAAAGGATGTGAATTCACAAACTCAAACACAGTCTGTGTGTGTGTGTGTGTGTGTGTGTGTGTGTCTCCTGTGCATTTAAAGGGCCAGACCACCCTCCTGGTGTCATTAGTCATAAATGGTGTTGCAGATGGACCTGTGGAGTTGAGTGAATGTAGAATTCAGAGCCAAGCAGAGCATTTACAGTTTATGGAGGGCACAGGGAAATGAGGGAAAAGGAAGAAGAACGCTGAAAAAAGACTAATGTCACTGCTTTAAATTATGAGGTTTTTTTTAAAACTACGACTTTATGCTCATAATATTATGGCTTTATGCCTCCCCACTCTGCTTTGGCCTTGCAGTGTCTCATCTGACTTACTTATAAGAACTGAACTGAACTGAAAAGGACAGAGTGACCCACTGGAGTCTCTTTATCTTCACACACATTCCACAATTAGTACACAGTTAAGCATCTTCCCTACCCCCATTGTTTTTTTTACGTCTGCTGTCTGCCTAATGTTCACGCTGTCCCCCAATTCCCTTCAAGTCCATGAAAAAATTCCAGCATGTGTCCATGTGTACCGTGTGAAAACTGTATGTTGTCTTATATTTGTGCTTTGCATTATCTTCTGTTCTTCACTGCAGTATTTTCAAAGAAAAGGGTTCTATGGCAGCGCTCTAGTAGGAGCAGAGGCCCCATGTCCCTAATCATCGAACTCAGTTTCGTTTGATGTACTCTGTGCTGTCAAATGACAATAAAGGCAATTCTGTTCTATTCTATTATTCTCAAAACATTCCAACTTTATTGTCGTAGTGACACGTGTTTGTATTTTTCCGATGCGGTGCTAATACTTGTCGTACTTCTGACTTGGGTTGTGTAATATTTTGCTTCTTTTATCTTTGCTGTTTCACTTTGGACAAATTACACATGAAAATAAGATGAAAACAGAAACTCACTGCACTGTTATTCCTTTAAAACCACTGTTGTATCTGTGTGAACTTTCCATTTTCAGATGATTAAAACTAGAAGTTCCAAGATCCCAGACCTGGCCACATTTGTTCGGTGAGTTTTCCTAAAGCTAACCTACCGTTGGATCTGAACAGGCCCAGTGGTCTGGGAAGGAACGATGGGTTTGATTTCAATGCAACTCTGTTTCTGAAACACACGCACACAAAGGAAGCAGAAGTTTGAGCCTGAGGCGTTTGTGGTCTGTAACCAGGTTCAGTGGAAGGTCTGGTGTGTTCATCGAACCGGACTGAAAACTGAATGAACACATCCAGAAAGACAAGATGGAGTCCCACATTCAGACAACTGCAAAGCAGAGGGGGTGGGGGGGTGGGCAGGAACAGCAGGACAGCTCAGAAAACACATCTGCTCTCTTCAAAGGACAGTCAGAAATGATAAGATAAAAGATAGGATAAGATTAAATAAGATCAGAGACCATATAAGATAAGATAAAATAAGATAAGATCAGATAAGATAACAAAAAGATAAGATAAAAGATAAGAAAAAAAGATAAGATCAGATGAGATAAGATAAAAGATAAGATCAGATAAGATAAAAAAGATAAGATCAGATGAGATAAAAGATGAGATAAGATAAAAAAGATCAGAAAATATAGATAAGAAAATAAGATCAGATAAGATAAGATAAAAAAATAAGATAAAAAAAGATGAGATAAGTTAAGATTAAAAAGAAAAAATAAGATCAGTTAAGATAAAAGATAAGATAAAAAAAGATAAGATAAAAAAAGATAAAATATAATCAGATAAGATAAAAAATAAGATAAAAAAGATGAGATAAGTTGAGATTAAAAAGAAAAAAATAAGATCAGTTAAGATGAAAGATAAGATAAAAAAAGATAAAATAAGATAAGATTAGATAAGATAAAAGATAAAAAAGATAAGAAAAAAAGGTAAGAAAAAAAACAATAAGCTAAGATCAGTTAAGATAAAAGATAAGATGAAAAAAGATAAGATCAGAAAAGATATGACAAGATAAAAAAAGATAAATTAAGATAAGATCAGATAGAGATAAAAAAAAAAAAAGCGAAGATAAAAAAGATCAGATCAGATCCGTTGAACTCAGCTCATTAAAACTGGACCACATGTGAGTCCCCCTGCAGGTCTGTGGGTCCTGTTAGCTCTGCTCCTGCTTATATTATCTGTTGTTAATTGTTTGTGTATGCGTTCGCTGCGTTGACGTTGTCGGTCGTTTGCAGCTCCAACCATCCTTATGAGGTGGCTGAGGTCATCAGTGTGCCCATCGACCAGGGGAACCCCCCCTACCTCCGCTGGATCTCAGACGTGGTCCCAGAGTAAAGACGGACCGGCCAACTCTGACGGACGGGTAGGGCCACACCAGAGCCACACAGAGGACGGGTAGGGCCACACCAGAGCCATACAGAGGATGGGTAGGGCCACACAGAGGATGGGTAGGGCCACACCAGAGCCACACAGAGGACGGGTAGGGCCACACCAGAGCCATACAGAGGATGGGTAGGGCCACACAGAGGACGGGTAGGGCCACACCAGAGCCATACAGAGGATGGGTAGGGCCACACCAGAGCCATACAGAGGATGGGTAGGGCCACACAGAGGACGGGTAGGGCCACACCAGAGCCATACAGAGGACGGGTAGGGCCACACAGAGGACGGGTAGGGCCACACCAGAGCCATACAGAGGATGGGTAGGGCCACACCAGAGCCATACAGAGGATGGGTAGGGCCACACAGAGGACGGGTAGGGCCACACCAGAGCCATACAGAGGATGGGTAGGGCCACACCAGAGCCATACAGAGGATGGGTAGGGCCACACAGAGGACGGGTAGGGCCACACCAGAGCCATACAGAGGATGGGTAGGGCCACACCAGAGCCATACAGAGGATGGGTAGGGCCACACAGAGGACGGGTAGGGCCACACCAGAGCCACACAGAGGACGGGTAGGGCCACACCAGAGCCATACAGACACAGAGCTGCGACACGCTTTGATGTCGTTGCTATGGTGATCAGGTGGTTGATGTCCGCCTCAGTAGTTCCAAACGAACAGTGTCTGTCCTGTTCTACTATTGGACAGACAGCAGTGAGTGGGTTAATACAGGAAAATACACAAAGAAAACACACACTAGTCTGTTTACAACTGAATGTTTGAGAATGTCCACCCTCTTTTTCTTTCCTCAGCCGCAGTTTGAGTGACAGGTGTGACCTGTAGGGGGCGTGGTCAGCTGTTCACAGTCTACAGAGAACACAAGTGAAGAAACAGGAAACACAGACTACATTCATGATGACGTCTGGAAAAGACAGTTTGAAATAAACTATATTATTTGTGTGTTTCAGTGCTGTCATATGTTTTTTTTCTGAACAATTTTCAACAGAATAAAAAGTTTATACATTTCACATTTATGCAACTCTGTCCTTTTGGTTTGATGACATCACAGACAGTATCGATCACATGGAAACGTAGATAGGTCAACCTCAGACGAAAAGAAAAACACTACAAGAGTACAGGACAAATACTGAGCCTAATAGCCCCGCCCACCAAATACTGAGCCTGTTAGCCCCGCCCACCACCAAATACTGAGCCTAATAGCCCCTCCCACCAAATACTGAGCCTGTTCGTTCCGCCCACCAAATACTGAGCCGATTAGCCCAGCCCACCACCAAATACTGAGCCTAATAGCCCCTCCCACCAAATACTGAGCCTGTTCGTTCCGCCCACCAAATACTGAGCCGATTAGCCCCGCCCACCACCAACTCATTAGCATTAGCTGTCCGCTCCAACAGAAGTGAAAGTCGATGCTTTGCTTGTTACGTTCGCTGTAACTGGAAACTGTCAACAACAAGGATTAAGACTGAAGATTTAGAAATGATAGCTTTTTATCACACTATTGAGGATTTATTTTCAAAATATTAAGACTTTAATTTCATAAAAATATGACATTATTTTTGTTAATTATGAGGGATTTTTTTTTTAAACAAACTATAACTTTATTCTCATATTATTATGGGTTTTATCTTGATATTTTACTTTATTTTATGACTTTATTCTCATTGTGACAAGTATTTTTATTTTCTTGTGTGGCCCTAATACACCATCGTAAGAGATCTGATTATTATTATTATTATTGTTATTTTTTTATTTTATTGTTTTTTGCAGCTGAAAATTGAACTCAGTCTGAACAGTCCAAAATTATTCCGCTTTTCCATCAGCCTGGTTGCAGATTGTTCATTGTTTGTCCAAATGAACTATAACAACAATATAGCAACAATAAAATACAACAAACGAATGAGTGAATGAATGAATGATGAGAAATGAATCCAAAAAGTCCAACTGCAGCCCCAGGTCAGAGGTTGACTCCTCCTGGTTCCACATGTTGGACACTCATTGGTTAACCCTTTATTCACTAATGATTCCACATCTTCTGTCACAGTTTTGATGTCTTCAGTATTAATCTTTAACGTAGAAAATCATGAAAACAAAGAAAAACCACAGAATGTTCATGAGAGGAGGTGAATGAGACTGTGTCCATAAAGAAAAGGGTCGGGTAACCTGCAAAAATGTGGGGATGAGTAAAAAAAAAAAAAAAAGTATTTTTGTGGGTACAGACCCGGGTAAAATTAAAGGAAATGTGGGTGGGTAGTGGGCAAGGAAGTGAAACAATAAAAATTCATGGATGAAAATAATTGTCAGGACATTTAATGATATTCATCTAATCTGACCGTAGTGGATCCACAGGTGGTTTTATTTTGAAGTGAACTTCACGTCTGTTTCCATCCGCCCACAGATGTCACTGAACAGCACAGATTAGAGATTTAAGGATGTGTGTGTTTTATGTAAAAATGAAGCCTTTAAGTCAGTTCTGTGCAGACAGTGGGTTTAATCCCAGGTCTGGTCAGCCTGTGGGTCTAATGTATGTGGGTCCAGGGGGGTGTGGGTTTGGAAAAGTGGACCAGTGCAGGACTCTGATCAGGAGTCGTCGGCTTTCACCACACATGAAGATTTTTCATTATAAATATTGAACAGGTTTAATATTTACAATTTTCGGGCCCAACCTGTTTGAGAGCTGATTATTGGGACAAATTCACTGTGAACACACCTCAGACCACAGGAGGATCTGATAAAACAGAAGATAGTCCGATAAAACAGCAGATAATCTGATAAAACAGAAGATAATCTGAGAAAACAGCAGATAATCTGATAAAACAGAAGATAATCTGAGAAAACAGCAGATAATCTGATAAAACAGAAGATAATCTGAGAAAACAGCAGATAATCTGATAAAACAGAAGATAATCTGATAAAACATCAGATAATCTGATAAAACAGCAGATAATCTGAGAAAACAGCAGATAATCTGAGAAAACAGCAGATAATCTGATAAAACAGAAGATAATCTGAGAAAACAGCAGATAATCTGATAAAACAGAAGATAATCTGATAAAACAGAAGATAATTTGAGAAAACAGAAGATAATCTGATAAAACAGAAGATAATCTGATAAAACAGAAGATAATGTAATAAAACAGAAAATAATCTGATAAAACAGAAGATAATCTGAGAAAACAGAAGATAATCTAATAAAACAGAAACTAATCTGATAAAACAGCAGATACTCTGATAAAACAGAAAATAATCTGATAAAACAGAAGATAATCTGATAAAACAGAAGATAATCTGATAAAAAAGAAAAAAATCTGATAAAACAAGATAATCTGATAAAACAGAAAATAATCTGATAAAACAGAAGATAGTCCAATAAAACAGCAGATAATCTGATAAAACAGAAGATAATCTGATAAAACAGAAGATAATCTGATAAAACAGAAGATAATTTGAGAAAACAGAAGATAATCTGATAAAACAGAAGATAATCTGATAAAACAGAAGATAATCTGATAAAAAAGAAAAAAATCTGATAAAACAAGATAATCTGATAAAACAGAAAATAATCTGATAAAACAGAAGATAGTCCGATAAAACAGCAGATAATCTGATAAAACAGAAGATAATCTAATAAAACAGAAGATAATGTAATAAAACAGAAAATAATCTGATAAAACAGAAGATAATCTGAGAAAACAGCAGATAATCTAATAAAACAGAAAATAATCTGATAAAACAGCAGATAATCTGATAAAACAGAAAATAATCTGATAAAACAGAAGATAATCTGATAAAACAGAAGATAATCTGATAAAAAAAGAAAAAAATCTGATAAAACAAGATAATCTGATAAAACAGAAAATAATCTGATAAAACAGAAGATAATCTGATAAAACAGAAAATAATCTGATAAA
The DNA here is from genome assembly GCF_902148855.1 of Sphaeramia orbicularis. Taxonomy (NCBI): domain Eukaryota; kingdom Metazoa; phylum Chordata; class Actinopteri; order Kurtiformes; family Apogonidae; genus Sphaeramia; species Sphaeramia orbicularis. Next base: position 59,503,926 of record NC_043957.1, read on the forward strand.
ACAGAAAATAACCTGATAAAACAGCAGATAATCTGATAAAACAGAAGATAATCTGATAGGACATCAGATAATCTGATAAAACAGAAGATTATCTGATAAAACAGAAGATAATCTGATAAAACAGAAGATAATCTAATAAAACAGAAGATAATGTAATAAAACAGAAAATAATCTGATAAAACAGAAGATAATCTGAGAAAATAGCAGATAATCTAATAAAACAGAAAATAATCTGATAAAACAGCAGATAATCTGATAAAACAGAAAATAATCTGATAAAACAGAAGATAATCTGATAAAACAGAAGATAATCTGATAAAAAAAGAAAAAAATCTGATAAAACAAGATAATCTGATAAAACAGAAAATAATCTGATAAAACAGAAAATAATCTGATAAAACAGAAGATAATCTGATAAAACAGAAAATAATCTGATAAAACAGAAAATAACCTGATAAAACATCAGATAATCTGATAAAACAGAAGATTATCTGATAAAACAGAAGATTATCTGATAAAACAGAAGATAATCTGATAAAACAGAAGATAATCTGATAAAACATCAGATAATCTGATAAAACAGAAGATAATCTGATAAAACAGAAGATTATCTGATAAAACAGAAGATTATCTGATAAAACAGAAGATTATCTGATAAAACAGAAGATAATCTGATAAAACAGAAGATAATCTGATAAAACATCAGATAATCTGATAAAACATCAGATAATCTGATAAAACAGAAGATTATCTGATAAAACAGAAGATTATCTGATAAAACAGAAGATAATCTGATAAAACAGAAGATAATCTGATAAAACATCAGATAATCTGATAAAACAGAAGATTATCTGATAAAACAGAAGATAATCTGATAAAACAGAAGATAATCTGATAAAACAGAAAATAATCTGATAAAACAGAAGATAATCTGATAAAACAGAAGATAATCTGATAAAACAGAAGATAATCTGGGGTTTGCGTTCCTTGGTTGTGAAGGGGGAAAATGGGGACAAAACCAGCCTGACTGTCTTTAGGTGTGAACCCTGCCTTAGATGTGCTGTACATGAGGATCGGACACAGAAACATCAGTACTGATAATCAGTAGGATATCCATCCCATAATATAAAACTCTGTTCTGACATTAGTCCCTACTGTTTTGGATCCCAGACCCGTTCAGAACACAAACACCTGGATTCAACAGAAACACAGACCGGGGTCCACATGGCACTACTGAAACTACACTGTAAACCCAGACTTTGTTTTTACTAAAATGCTTTAATTCCAGTGTTCTTAAACGATTTCAGTTTGAGTCCATTCCTTTAAAATGTTCAGTATATTCTACTCATTTGTAGACACAGTCTAAAGTACAGAAACAGTTTCAGATGAATGGATTTAAATCCCTCAGTTTGAGTCCTGACCACACCTTTGTATGTGTGCAGTGCATTGTGGGTCTTGTTGCTGTAGTTGTAAATGTGTTGTTTTTCTGCAGGGTTCAGTGGGTTGTGCTGTTAGTGTTCATGTGGACTGAATGTGTGTGTGTCAGTGTGTATTGGCCTTTTTGGGTTTGTTTGTATTTTTGTGCATCTGCACCATGGAGTTGCTGTTCAGCTGTAACTGTTTCAGTTCAATGTGAAACTTTCAACCTCACCAACTTCAAAGCACTGTCTGTACTGGCTGATTACATTGAGCAAACTTTGTCTTAACTTCTAACTGCACTACATTATATGAAGCTGAATAATTTTACAAAGCAATTTATATTGCAATACGTTTATTTTAAATCAACTTGGAATTGAGTCCAATGAACTGATGATATTCAGTCTAATGATTCTACAAAACAACTGACACTGCCACAGATTTTAAGTTAAATTAACATTTAGTGTGTTGGACTTAAAATAGTAATTCCGTTCAAATCAAGCATTTCAGTTGAATACACTCAAGTTTTCATTACTCAGCACTTACATTTTTTAAGGCAACGAGTTACCTTTGATGTTTTAGGTAAACTCAATTTATCTGGTCTGACAGTGTGACTCAGTCCTCAATAAAGACACTTTACAGATACTTCATTTCTTTTATTTCTTACAGGGGCCTGCTGGTCCCGGTAGACCACCACTGAGTCCATCATAAACAATTTAAAAATAGAGGAAATCCCAAAAAAGTGTACAAATATTTATCTATTTACAAACAGAAGCATTTTATTCCCCTGGTCGAACCAGAAACAGACCTTTAGTCGCCTACTGGGCAGAAATATTTACAGTGGAATTGGATTGACCCCCCCTGGGCCTCTGGTCCATCAGGGTCAGGGGGACTCACCCCTGGGCCTCTGGTCCATCAGGGTCAGGGGGACTCACCCCTGGGCCTCTGGTTCATCAGGGTCAGGGGGACTCACCCCTGGGCCTCTGGTCCATCAGGGTCAGGGGGACTCACCCCTGGGCCTCTGGTTCATCAGGGTCAGGGGGACTCACCCCTGGGCCTCTGGTCCATCAGGGTCAGGGGGACTCACCTCTGGTCCATCAGGGTCAGGGGGACTCACCCCTGGGCCTCTGGTCCATCAGGGTCAGGGGGACTCACCCCTGGGCCTCTGGTCCATCAGGGTCAGGGGGACTCACCCCTGGGCCTCTGGTCCATCAGGGTCAGGGGGACTCACCCCTGGGCCTCTGGTCCATCAGGGTCAGGGGGACTCACCCCTGGGCCTCTGCTGCTCTACGTCTACAGTATGGAGGTCCAACTATCCAACAGTCTTTGGCCGTTGGACTTGACCTTCATTTTCAAGGTCAAATCGGGACTGACTGATCAAATTTGGACGCCAATGTTGACCTCCATTTTCCAGGTCATCTGGGTCAGTTCATTGGTTGTGGCAACAGAAGGGAGGAGCTACTACAGCTGAGGTCAGCAGATAGTGGTCACTTTTTCATTGAAACTCAAATTGCGCGAATATAACTTGAGCATAAAAATTGGCCTAATGGAAAAAAGACGTGCGGTCGTTGTATCGGTCTGAGACGAACGGTGAAGCTCTCCATTTACGGTCAGTCTATGTTCCTACTCTCACCTACGGTCATGAGCTTTGGGTCAGAACCAAAAGGACCAGGTCCTGGATAAAGGGGGTCCACATGAGTTTCATCTGTAGGGTGGGCATATGGATGGATGGATGGATGGATGGATGGATGGATGGATGGACAGAAAAATGACAATTTGGTCAAAACTCATTTTTCAATGGAAATTTTTTGCACTTTCCAGAGGTGGTTTTTCAGTGACATTGGTATTTTGTGCAAAACTGATCCATATTTCTGTTCCTGTTTATGGAAGGACTTGTACTGACGTCTGGCAGAAAAAAAGAAACTATCAGCACATCTGGGACTGAACGGACAAACCAACATTACACACTCGTGTTTTTATGAATAAAAACAGTAAATATTAAGTCGATTCAGTAAATACTGGTAAAGGTTAGCATAGGTGTCCAATGGAAAAGCAACTGCTGATACTGGTAGGGGAGCAGGGACCAGCAGGGGCACAGGTACAGGCCTCACTGTCCCAAAGGGGGGCCCAGGGGTCATTCAGGTTCAATCATGTAACAGTCCCATCACACTGTACATAAAATTGTTATTACATGCACTTTGTTTGTATTTTTATAATAAATACACAGCCGTTAAAAAATGAGAACAAAACAAATAACCAAAGAAAAAAAAAAACAAAGATTCTGTTCTTCATTAATACTGTCATGGAATCTGCTCATGTCGGCCATCCAACCAGTGAACATCTGTCACCGCTGACGCTGTGGCGACGCTCACACCGCAGGCAAACGGGGCGCAAATTTAATTTATATGTGACCTGGATCTGGTCTGTTAAAGACGGTCTGAACAGCACTAATCTGACCCAGACCACTGTCATATGTAGTCCTAAATCTGACCTGGAACACTTTCATATGTGGTCCTAAATCTGACCTGGAACACTTTCATATGTGGTCCTAAATCTGACCTGGAACACTTTCATATGTGGTCCTAAATCTGACCTGGAACACTTTCATATGTGGTCCTAAATCTGACCTGGAACACTTTCATATGTGGTCCTAAATCTGACCTGGAACACTTTCATATGTGGTCCTAAATCTGACCTGGAACACTTTCATATGTGGTCCTAAATCTGACCTGGAACACTTTCATATGTGGTCCTAAATCTGACCTGGAACACTTTCATATGTGGTCCTAAATCTGACCTGGAACACTTTCATATGTGGTCCTAAATCTGACCTGGAACACTTTCATATGTGGTCCTAAATCTGACCTGGAACACTTTCATATGTGGTCCTAAATCTGACCTGGAACACTGTCATACGTGGTCACAGGTGTCCTCCTTGGACTCGGTGGTCTCCTGTCAGTGTCTGTTCTGAACTTCTCAGGGTCCGTGTTGGGTTTGAGTCCTAATCGTCTGTTCATGGGTTCGGGTTAGGGACAGGAACAGGGTTCGGGTTCGGGTTTGAGCGTAAACGTCCATGGGCCGGTGGACGCCTCAGTCCTGCGGAGTTTGGTTTATCACCTTCTTCTTGCGAACGCAGACCAAGTCGTAGAACGGATCCTTGGTGATACTGGTTCTGTTCGAACAAACACACATTATTATAAATTGCAGGTGTCAAACATGAGGCCCGCGGGCCAAAACCAGCCCGCCAGAGGGTCCGATCCGGCCCAAACAAAACAAAACATAAACACTACCAGATTGTGTGCAAAAGTTTTGTTATAGTGTCTGAAAGACATGGATGCGCATTTATGTTCAAAAAGAAAAAAAAAAACAATTAAAAGTTAAAAGTTGTGAACAAGAAAAAAAACACACTCAAGAAGAAGAAAATCACACAAACAAGAAAAAGGTCCTATTGGAATACAATGTGATGTCATGAATTGCGTACAGATAACACACCACTTTTAATTAGCGTCTTTTCTGTGCACATTATAAGCTTTCAGAGTGTATGTTTACACAGTGTAAAATAGCACGTCATTAGCACGATTAGCAGCTAGCACAATTAGTAGTGGCTAGCACCATTAGCAGTTAGGGTCGAGTTTTGGGTTAGGGTTAGCAATTAGCGCAATTAGCAGCTAATGTGATTAGTGGTTAGGTTTAGGGTTAGGTTTAAGTTTAGGGTTAGGTTTAAGTTTAGGGTTAAGTTTAGGTTTAGGGTTAACTTTAGGGTTAGGTTTAGGGTTAGGGTGAAGTTTAGGGTTAGGTTTAACTTTAGGGTTAGGTTTAAGTTTAGGTTTAAGTTTAGGATTAGGTTTAGGGTTAGGGTTAAAGTCAGCGCAGTGACCTGATGGCTTCGATCCAGGAGTCTCTCTCCTCTGCGCTGGATGCACAGATGGTGTAGGACTGGTGTTTGCCCTCCACCACTCTGCCGTCCGTCTCTGTTTTACAGGCTTTGATCTTCTGTCCTGGACTGTTTGGGTTGAACAGCTCCAGACAGTACTGATGGAAACACAAGCACTGGTCAGTCATGTGTCTGGGACAAACACCTGCACACAAACAGGGACACTGACAATATCTGCTATTCCCAACATTTTAACACAAATATTTTTACTATTTAGAGTCAAAAAAATCCACATAAGCATGCAAGATTTCAAAAAATATTCCAAGGCACACTGTAGGATTTGTGTAAAATATTATACTGTAAAAATTACTCCATGGTAATCTTTGAAATACAGCCTACAGTGTACCTAAATCCTACAGTGTACCTAAATCCTACAGTGTCCTTAAATCCTACAGTGTACCTAAATCCTACAGTGTGCTTAAATCCTACAGTGTACCTAAATCCTACAGTGTACCTAAATCCTACAGTGTGCTTAAATCCTACAGTGTGCTTAAATCCTACAGTGTACCTAAATCCTACAGTGTACCTAAATCCTACAGTGTGCTTAAATCCTACAGTGTACCTAAATCCTACAGTGTACCTAAATCCTACAGTGTGCTTAAATCCTACAGTGTGCTTAAATCCTACAGTGTCCTTAAATCCTACAGTGTGCCTAAATCCTACAGTGTACCTAAATCCTACAGTGTGCCTAAATCCTACAGTGTACCTAAATCCTACAGTGTGCTTAAATCCTACAGTGTACCTAAATCCTACAGTGTACCTAAATCCTACAGTGTGCTTAAATCCTACAGTGTACCTAAATCCTACAGTGTACCTAAATCCTACAGTGTGCTTAAATCCTACAGTGTACCTAAATCCTACAGTGTGCTTAAATCCTACAGTGTACCTAAATCCTACAGTGTGCTTAAATCCTACAGTGTACCTAAATCCTACAGTGTACCTAAATCCTACAGTGTGCCTAAATCCTACAGTGTACCTAAATCCTACAGTGTGCTTAAATCCTACAGTGTACCTAAATCCTACAGTGTGCTTAAATCCTACAGTGTACCTAAATCCTACAGTGTGCTTAAATCCTACAGTGTACCTAAATCCTACAGTGTACCTAAATCCTACAGTGTGCTTAAATCCTACAGTGTACCTAAATCCTACAGTGTACCTAAATCCTACAGTGTCCTTAAATCCTACAGTGTACCTAAATCCTACAGTGTGCTTAAATCCTACAGTGTACCTAAATCCTACAGTGTACCTAAATCCTACAGTGTGCTTAAATCCTACAGTGTGCTTAAATCCTACAGTGTACCTAAATCCTACAGTGTACCTAAATCCTACAGTGTGCTTAAATCCTACAGTGTACCTAAATCCTACAGTGTACCTAAATCCTACAGTGTGCTTAAATCCTACAGTGTGCTTAAATCCTACAGTGTCCTTAAATCCTACAGTGTGCCTAAATCCTACAGTGTACCTAAATCCTACAGTGTGCCTAAATCCTACAGTGTACCTAAATCCTACAGTGTGCTTAAATCCTACAGTGTACCTAAATCCTACAGTGTACCTAAATCCTACAGTGTGCTTAAATCCTACAGTGTACCTAAATCCTACAGTGTACCTAAATCCTACAGTGTACCTAAATCCTACAGTGTGCTTAAATCCTACAGTATACCTAAATCCTACAGTGTACCTAAATCCTACAGTGTCCTTAAATCCTACAGTGTGCCTAAATCCTACAGTGTACCTAAATCCTACAGTGTGCTTAAATCCTACAGTGTACCTAAATCCTACAGTGTACCTAAATCCTACAGTGTACCTAAATCCTACAGTGTGCTTAAATCCTACAGTGTACTTAAATCCTACAGTGTACTTAAATCCTACAGTGTACCTAAATCCTACAGTGTGCTTAAATCCTACAGTGTACCTAAATCCTACAGTGTACCTAAATCCTACAGTGTGCCTAAATCCTACAGTGTGCTTAAATCCTACAGTGTACCTAAATCCTACAGTGTACCTAAATCCTACAGTGTGCTTAAATCCTACAGTGTGCTTAAATCCTACAGTGTACCTAAATCCTACAGTGTGCTTAAATCCTACAGTGTACCTAAATCCTACAGTGTGCCTAAATCCTACAGTGTGCTTAAATCCTACAGTGTACTTAAATCCTACAGTGTACTTAAATCCTACAGTGTGCCTAAATCCTACAGTGTACTTAAATCCTACAGTGTACTTAAATCCTACAGTGTACTTAAATCCTACAGTGTGCCTAAATCCTACAGTGTACTTAAATCCTACAGTGTACCTAAATCCTACAGTGTACTTAAATCCTACAGTGTACTTAAATCCTACAGTGTGCTTAAATCCTACAGTGTACTTAAATCCTACAGTGTACTTAAATCCTACAGTGTACCTTGGAATATAGTTTGAAATCTTGCATGCGTATGTGAATGTTTTTGACTCTAATAAAGTTTCCAAAGAGCGCCTGTGGATAATCACCCAGAAGACTCAGCAGCACCTCCACTGGGTTGGTTTAGACAAATATTTTTACATCAGACACATTTCAAATCCATTCTGTTACTATGGTTTTAACCCATTTTAGAAGAATTATCAGAGGAATTATTCTTTTTTTCTTTGCATTATTGCACATTTTCTCAACATTAAGGTCAATTTTAACCTAAATGGATGAAAAAGTAATTTGTAGAAAAGACAATCCTTTGATGAATGTCACACATGATGATGCAAAATGTTGTTTGCTTGTTTTTGTTGTTTTTTTTTTTAAACAATTTTGACTTTGAAAATTAAGACAGTTATTGACGAGAAAAAAAAATCTCTTCATGCTACATGATAGTATAAACAATCCTTAATGCACATGTAGAAATGAGAAGTTGAAGTATACTATTGTTAAAATTTCACTTATTTTTCATAAGAAATGTCAGTTTTTTCAGGTTACTCTTTTGTGTTTGGATAGTTTATAAAAGTAAGTATTTTCAGAATTTAACCTCCTCAGATCCAGGAAATGTCAGCAAAGCACCAGCTTTTTTTTGTTTTTTATTCAATCAGTGCTTATATTGGAGACATCATGATGCAACAGTTTTTTTCAGATGCAGTTTTTAATTTTTTTATGGATTGTCCTTTGTGGTGGACAGTTTTCTTGTCCTTTTTTTGTAAAAAGTTGTGAAACTCTTGAACAGAAACATGGACAGAAAACCCACACTGTAAAAAAAAATCTGTAATTTAACATAATTTTCACTGTTTATTTTACAGATTTTTCCTGTATTTTTCAGATACAGGAAAATATCAATGAAATGACAAAAACAGACTGTGATTTTACATGTCAAATGGAAAAGAACAGGAAAAAACTGTAACTGTGACGAAACAGAAAATTTCCATTTTTTAAAAGAAATGTTTTCTTTGTTCACAGAAAAATACAGTTCAAATACATTTGCAAATTTATTGTAATTTCACAAATATTTCTTTTCTATTTATGAGATTAAACTGTTAATTTAAAGTTTAATACTGTAAATAAATAATAAAACCAGATAAAATTACTGACAGTTAACGGTAACAGAAGTATTAGTTCTGTCAGTTGAACCAGACTTGTTTGTTCATTGACAAATATCTTGTGTAATTACAGGAGGTTTCACAACAAAAATGTGGAATAAATGTATTTTTGTGAATGTAGAACATGTATAAGCACTGATAAACTGTGCAAATACAGTTTTTATCAGTGGATTGGACAACTGAGTCTGACTGAAAATTATTATCTCCGCCAAGGAGGTTATGTTTTGGCCAGGGTTTGTTTGTTTGTTTGTTTGTTTGTTTGTTTGTTTGTCTGTCCGTTAGTGTGCAACATAACTCAAAAAGTTATGGACAGATTTGGATGAAATTTTCAGGGTTTGCTGGAAATGGGATAAGGAAGAAATGATTACATTTTAGTGGTGATCAGGGGTGGGGTGGGGGGGGGCACTGATCAGCCTTGGCGGAGGTCTGCGCTCTCCGAGTGCTTCTAGTTTATACATATATTTATAGGGAATTGGATTGTTTTAATACATGTAAATATTCTTTATTAAACATTAAAAAGTCCAAAAAATATGCAAAATCTCATGTAAAATTAGGGCAAAAAAAAATGTATTTTAAAATGGAAAATGACTGTATTTTTATCAGATGGTTATTTTCCGTTATTTTACAGGATTTTTTTGGCACCCCTGCTGCTGGAATAATACTGTTTTTGTTTTTTTTTTACTGTTTTTTTTTTACAGTGCATAGCTGGGTCTGAGGAGGTTAATGGGGTTTTTTGCACTAAAACACAGACATAAATTGTCAGTTGTCATTATTTACAGGTTATTCTGTTCTCATTTTACTGGTTCGGTCCACTGCAGATGACATGGGGTTGAATGTGGAACCTGAAAGAACATGTGTTTGAAACTCCTGTGTTAGTTTATGTAAAGGTCCAACTGCATTAGAACACAGACGACACAGCGTCTGGACTCATGTTTGACTGATGCATATGGTTCTGAGTAACAGTAAATCAAGTATGGACGATCATTTTCCTCAAACTACGATCATCTGAAGCTTCTGGTAATAACGATAATGTGTCATCTCCCATCTGGCAACTCTGAGTGTGAAGCAGCTGTACGTCGACTGGAGTAAAAGTAAAAGTACACCTGAACTGGAAAGAAACAAACATATCTTACAGGTTTGCGAGGATACGGTACTTCTCGAACACAAAGGTTCTCTAAAGGAATGATGCCCCTGGGTTCTTTGTCCTGCAGCAGACGCACAAAAAGACAAAAGAATGAGTTAAAGGAGTGAGAGTGGAGAAGGCGGAGTCCAAGCAGACGCAGTCCTCAGTACGTGACAGTCCATATTTACTGTGGTGTATTCAAAGTAGTACAGGCAGCTGTCAGTCAGGATGAACCATCTCCTCTTCCACGTCTTCACTCGACCTCCTGAAACACACAGAAAGAACTGAGATTAATATGATTTATTGATTTTTATTGATTTATTTTGCACATATACAGCATTGATCAAAGACATAATAAAACAGTAAAAGTGCAGTTAGAGACAGAACGCCTAAAATGGTTTGTGTTAAACCAGGGTTCTCAAACTCCTGTTCTGTCAGGTTCCACATTCAGCTCAATCTGATCTGCAGTGGACCCAAGCAGTCAAATAAGAACAGAAGAACCCAGAAATTATGACAACTCAGAATTTTTGTCTTTGTTTTAGTGCAAAAAAACCCACGGAATTATGAAAATACTCACTTTCATAAACCATTCAAACAAAAAGGATGTGAATAACCTGAAAAAACTGAAATATCTTCAGATAAATCAGTGTAATTTTCTCAGTCTTCTTCCTCCACTTCTCATTAGTCCATGTGCATTCTGGATCAGATCTGCAAAGACACTAAACACTGAGGAACAGGAAGAAAAGAGTTCAAACTGGACTGAATTTAATACAGACATTTCAGGTTGGACACATTTGTTCAGGTTAGTCACAGTTTATTGGTACAGGAGAGTTTGGAAATGGAAAGAGTTTCACAATTTAATGTGATTTTTTGCACTAAAACAAAGACAAACATTTGTAGTTGTCATTATTTACAGACATAATGTACTTTTTTTCCTTCCCATCAAACCCAGTAGTAAATCTGCAGTGGTTCTTCTGTGTGGGTTCTTCTGCTGTTCTTATTGGACTGTAGATCAGATTGGTCTGGATGTGGAACCCACACTAACATGACTTCCACAGCCTGGACTGTGGAATTTAAACACTGTGTACATTCATCCCAGGGGTGGGACTGGAACCTTTGGGGGGACACATTTGGGCCCTGGACGCATGTTTGACAGCCCTGGTTTAAAGCCTCCACCTTATAAACACATGAACATTAGAAAAGTTATGAGACTTCCATAGTCCATACACACCCAGAATTCATTAAAAAAGAAAGACAACATAAATACATACACATGCATCACTGTGACATCATAACTGATTTCCTTAAATATTTCATAAGGGGTGTCTCTGATGTGCTATTTCCAGAACATGTGAACACTGGCTCCACAGTTTCAACCCTCTGTACCCGATACAAAACTGAGCTGTAGATGGGACACATTTAGACCAAGGCTCCAATAGTTCTGGGTTTTTCATTCTACTTTAGTTTTATTTAGTTTGGACTTTTTTTTCTCTAATTCAGTTCATTTTAATTAGTTTTTAGAGCAGGTTTGATAGTTTTTAATAGTTTTCCTTTTTTTTCTAAATGCTTAGTTTTAGTTGTAGTTCAGTTGTAGTTTAGTTGTAGTTTAATTGTAGTTTAGTTACCTCCGCCAAGGAGGTTATGTTTTTGCCAGGGTTTGTTTGTCTGTTTGTTTGTTTGTTTGTTTGTCTGTTTGTTTGTCTGTTTGTTTGTCTGTCCGTTAGTGTGCAACATAACTCAAAAAGTTATGGACAGATTTGGATGAAATTTTCAGGGTTTGTTGGAAATGGGATAAGGAAGAAATGATTACATTTTGGTGGTGATCGGGGGTGGGGGGGCCCATGGGGGGGGGCAACTGATCAGCCTTGGCGGAGGTCTGCGCTCTCCGAGTGCTTCTAGTTTTAGTTGTAATTTAGTTGGAGTTCAGTTGTAGTTTAGTTGTACTTTAGTTGTAGTTTGGTTGTAGTTTAGTTGTAGTTTAGTTGTAGTTCAGTTGTAGTTTAGTTGTAGTTCAGTTGTAGTTTGGTTGTAGTTCAGTTGTAGTTCAGTTGTAGTTCAGTTGTAGTTCAGTTGCAGTTTAGTTGCAGTTTAGTTGTAGTTCAGTTGTAGTTCAGTTGTAGTTTAGTTGTAGTTTAGTTTTAGTTTAGTTGTAGTTTAGTTTCAGTTGTAGTTTAGTTGTAGTTCAGTTGTAGTTTAGTTGTAGTTCAGTTGTAGTTCAGTTGTAGTTTAGTTGTAGTTCAGTTGTAGTTCAGTTGTAGTTTAGTTGTAGTTCAGTTGTAGTTCAGTTGTAGTTTAGTTGTAGTTCAGTTGTAGTTTAGTTGTAGTTCAGTTGTAGTTCAGTTGTAGTTCAGTTTTAGTTCAGTTGTAGTTTAGTTGTAGTTCAGTTGTAGTTTAGTTGTAGTTCAGTTGTAGTTTAGTTGTAGTTCAGTTGTAGTTTAGTTGTAGTTTAGTTGTAGTTCAGTTGTAGTTCAGTTGTAGTTCAGTTGTAGTTTAGTTGTAGTTTAGTTGTAGTTCAGTTGTAGTTTAGTTGTAGTTCAGTTTTAGTTCAGTTGTAGTTTAGTTGTAGTTCAGTTGTAGTTCAGTTGTAGTTTAGTTGTAGTTCAGTTGTAGTTCAGTTGTAGTTCAGTTGTAGTTCGGTTGTAGTTCGGTTGTAGTTCAGTTGTAGTTTAGTTGCAGTTTAGTTGCAGTTTAGTTGTAGTTCAGTTGTAGTTCAGTTGTAGTTTAGTTGTAGTTTAGTTTTAGTTTAGTTGTAGTTTAGTTTCAGTTGTAGTTTAGTTGTAGTTCAGTTGTAGTTTAGTTGTAGTTCAGTTGTAGTTCAGTTGTAGTTTAGTTGTAGTTCAGTTGTAGTTTAGTTGTAGTTCAGTTGTAGTTCAGTTGTAGTTTAGTTGTAGTTCAGTTGTAGTTTAGTTGTAGTTCAGTTGTAGTTCAGTTGTAGTTCAGTTTTAGTTCAGTTGTAGTTTAGTTGTAGTTCAGTTGTAGTTCAGTTGTAGTTTAGTTGTAGTTCAGTTGTAGTTTAGTTGTAGTTCAGTTGTAGTTTAGTTGTAGTTCAGTTGTAGTTCAGTTGTAGTTTAGTTGTAGTTCAGCTGTAGTTCAGTTGTAGTTCAGTTGTAGTTTAGTTGTAGTTCAGTTGTAGTTTAGTTGTAGTTCAGTTTTAGTTCAGTTGTAGTTTAGTTGTAGTTCAGTTGTAGTTCAGTTGTAGTTTAGTTGTAGTTCAGTTGTAGTTTAGTTGTAGTTTAGTTTAGTTCAGTTGTAGTTCAGTTGTAGTTCAGTTGTAGTTTAGTTGTAGTTCAGTTGTAGTTCAGTTGTAGTTTAGTTGTAGTTCAGTTGTAGTTTAGTTTAGTTGTAGTTGTAGTTCAGTTGTAGTTCAGTTGTAGTTCAGCTGTAGTTCAGTTGTAGTTCAGTTGTAGTTCAGCTGTAGTTCAGTTGTAGTTTAGTTGTAGTTCAGTTGTAGTTCAGTTGTAGTTTAGTTGTAGTTCAGTTGTAGTTCAGTTGTAGTTCAGTTGTAGTTTAGTTGTAGTTCAGTTGTAGTTCAGTTGTAGTTTAGTTGTAGTTCAGTTGTAGTTTAGTTTAGTTGTAGTTGTAGTTCAGTTGTAGTTCAGTTGTAGTTCAGCTGTAGTTCAGTTGTAGTTCAGTTGTAGTTCAGCTGTAGTTCAGTTGTAGTTTAGTTGTAGTTCAGTTGTAGTTCAGTTGTAGTTTAGTTGTAGTTCAGTTGTAGTTCAGTTGTAGTTCAGTTGTAGTTCAGTTGTAGTTTAGTTGTAGTTTAGTTGTAGTTCAGTTGTAGTTCAGTGGTCTCTTTTTTCTTCTTCTCTGTGCTCCTATTCAAATCAATCCCAGACAGGACTCTGCTGCTTTAGTCTCCATGTTTCCAGGTAGAGTGGGGACCAGAAGACGACTGGAAACCACAAGTGAACACAAGTGACGGAGCAAAAAGTGTCGTATGGAGACAGCACAGAAAACTGAGAGAGACAAAGAAATCCATTTAACATCAATCTGACATTGACAAAGACCAAAACCAAGGGAATTTGATCCAGAATTTTATCTGTTTTAGTTAGTTTAGTAAACACACAATACAGTTTCAGTTAGTTATGGTTTTTTTTCTTTTAATTATAGTTTTTATTTATTTCAGTTAATGAAAATGTTTTTTCAATTGTAGTTTTCGTCATTTCGTTAGTTTTCGTTAACAATAATAACCTTGATTTAGACAAATGAAAATGTGGGTTTGGTCCAGTATTGTATCTAAAACTGCAGCATTGGTAGCAAAATACAAAATGAAACACTCAGGCAAAGGACTGGGATTCAACTGAATTTTATACATACAAATACAAATCTGGTAGATATTAAAATCAAAAATATTCAGTAAATTTAGTTTACAGAATAAATTATACAATTAGCAGGTAATTTTACAGAAGGGTTCCTGATGAGAAGCAGAAGGACCACATCCTCCTCCTCATGATGAACTGAGTCATCTTCATATGGACCACAGTCTGTGGACCTGTTCAATGCAGGTGGTTCTTTTCTTTGGAGAACTATTATTATTATTATTATTATTATTATTATTATTATTATTATTATTATTATTGTTATTATTGTTATTATGATGATGATGATGATGATGATGATTATTATTATTATTGTTATTATTATGATGATGATGATGATGATTATTATTATTGTTATGATGATGATGATGATGATGATGATTATTTTTATTATTATTATTATTATTATTATTATTATTATTATTATTATTATTATTATTATTTCTCTCAGTATTGATCCTCTTCAAACCCCATGCCTCTGATTTTAAATGTGCCCCACACTTCACAAGAACATTATGTAATCGATCATGTCTTTAAGGCCGACACAGTGGAGAACACTGGTGTCACAGACAGACAGAGGGTCCGGGGTCCATGGGGGCGGGGCCTTTCTGTGTGGAGTTCACATGTTCCCCCCAAACACATAAATAAACTCAACCAGCACCAACCGCAGCCCAGGGCGGCAACACCAGCCACCAGGAACCCCACCGCGGTCCACCACTCCGCCAGCAACCGCCACACCCCCGATGCCCGCATACACATATCTTTCCTGGTCCCGACACGACCTGTGGCGGGCAAGAGAGCGGCTAGCCCAGCCCCCCCCCCCTGCCCCAGACGGCATCCAGGAAACAGGGGTGTGGGAAGACCCCCCCTCCCCCTCACCTCCCCACCTATCAGTGTTTTGAAGTGTGAGGTGTGTATGCAAGTAATTAAAATTGAGGAGCATAATTGCGCACCACTGAGGGCGACACCACACAGGCAGCCCCACCCACCGGCACTGCACCGCCCACCAGGCGCCACGCAGCCCACCCCCCAAAAGTGAATGTGTGGTGTTAGTGTTTCTGTGTGTTGTGTTGTGGGTGGGTGTAATTAAAATTGAAGAGTTAGCCACCCCAGGGTACCACAGAGGGAGGCCGTTTTAGTGACCCCCCCTGCCGTACCCCCTCGGGATGTGCACCCTCCCCAAGACCCTACGTGCTTTGCGTGAGGGGGTGGGGAGGCGAGGGGTTGGGGATAGTATGACTGGGAGGAAGTTTCCTCCCAGAAGACGAGCCAGCTGACATTCGGCCCCCCCGTTCCCCAGTACCCGTCCCCAGGCAGGGGCCGCCAAGGAGTGGGGTAGCCCAGAGACCCCGGGCACCCAACGACCGCAGCCAGAAAGCCCCCCCCCCCCCCCCCCCCCAGAGGCCACTCACACACTCAATCATCCTATGCAGTCGAGGGAGCACGGACCTGGGACCAGCCGCCCCACAGCCCCCCAAACAGGCACGGGGACCCACCACACTCCACCCCTCCCCAGTCTTACATGCACTAGGGATGCAGCGATCACCGGCACAGTGCCACCCCGCAGCACCAGACCCAGCGACCAGTGCCCCTGCCCCAGGTCCCAATCGCCACCACGGCCACACCCCACCACTGCACCCTGAGAGAACCCCCAGCGACGCCCCCCACCCCCCACAGGGGCCACAACCCCCCAGGTTGGCGGTTGGTGCTGGGGCTGTGTTCGGGTGCCGTGCCTTGGGGGGACTCACAGCAGGGCTGCTCACTGCTGGGGGGGGCGGTACTCCGGATACGCGTGTCTGGTGTGTGCAGGTGGATGGGAGGGGCTGTTGATGGGTGTGGGTACATGTGTGGGTATGTGTGTACATGTAGATGTGTACATGTGGGCGTGCATGTGGGTAGGTGGGTGTATGGGCATGGGTGTGTGTGTGTGTGTGTGTGTGTGTGTGTGTGTGTGTGTGTGTGTGTGTGTGAATGGTCGAACATGTGGGATGGGTGGTGTGTGTGTCTGGGAGTCAGTGGGTGTGTGTGTGCATATGCTTGTGTGGGTGAGTGGGGGACTGGGGTGTGTGTGGGGTTTGGGGGTTGGGCTTGGTGGGATGGGGGGGTGGTCCTCCGGGCCCCCAGGGCGCTTGGCTGTGGCATCGGGGTGCGCACTGGCCTGCAGCGGGTGGCGGTCTGGGCCGCCT